>NC_090736.1:27312755-27335255 GCF_036898095.1 Palaemon carinicauda
TTGTATGCCGTGGTGTTGTGGAGATCCACTCCTTCCGCACCGAACGTGCACTTGTCGAAACGTACGACCAGGCCGTTCCCCTGTAGGCGTTTGAGGAGGATGCGGACATGCCTCCGGTGTTCCTCCTTAGTTTTCGAGAATATCAGGATGTCGTCGACATAGCAGACGCAGAAAGGTAGGTCACCCAGAATGCTATCCATTAGTCGTTGGAAGGTCGCCCCGGCATTGCGTAGACCGAAGGTTGAGTATGCGAAGGTGTAGGATCCAAACGGCGTTACAATGGCGGTTTTCTGGATGTCTTCCGGAAATAAGGGGACCTGGAAGTAAGACTTGAGGAGGTCCATCTTGGTAAAATACTTCGCGCCGTGCAACGCGTTCGTTAGGTCCTGGATGTTGGGCAGCGGGTAGTGATCGGGCGTTGTGATGAGGTTGAGGCGCCTGTAGTCGCCGCAAGGTCTCCAGGGCCCTTCCGGCTTTTTTACCATGTGTAGGGGCGATGCCCAGGGGCTCGATGCTTTCTTACAGATACCCATGCATTCCATGTCCTCGAAGGTGCGTTTGGCATCCTTCAGTTTCTGGGGCCGGAGGCGGTGGAATTTGGCGTGAGTAGGAGGTCCTGTCGTTGTGATGTGGTGGTAGATCCCTTGCTTGGACGGGGAACCTGGCGAGTGTTGGAGCTCGGGCTTGAAAACCTCGGGAAATTCTTGTAGGAGGTCGGCGTAGGGGTGCGTCGTTACGACGGATACGGACATTGTTGCAGGGCCGTATTCTAGGGCGCGGGACTGGCAGGTTCCTGTGTCGATGAGACGTTTGTTAGCGACATCAACGAGGAGTCCGTGGTGGGCAAGGAAATCTGTACCGAGGAGGGGGCGATTGACGTCAGTGATGGCGAAGGGCCAAGAATACGAACGGCCCATGATAGATATCTTGAGGGTCCTAATTCCATAGCACTGTATGGGAGATCCGTTGGCGGCGATGAGTGAGGGAGCGGTCTATGTCGGACTTGGAAGGTGGGAACGTCGACAGCATTGCGCCGGTGTCTACCATGAGTCTACGGTTGGAAATGGTATCGAGGATATAGAAACCATTCTTGCTTTGGTTACCTGCGGCTGCGATGGTGACAGGTGGATGCTTCTGGCGTCATCTTCTAGGGAAACTGCATGGTACTCTACATTTCTTGGCGTCGCTGCCGAACTGTTGGTGGTAGAATCACCATGCTGGGTTAGTCCTAGGGTTCGGTCGTGTTGGTTGCGGCGGTTTCTTTCTTGATAGAACGTTGATCTCGTCGTCCTCAGGGGCCGTTGCCGAGGAGTCTATGGAAGAGCAGCTGCTGAAGGAGGAGAACGAAGGCGGTGCTGATGATGATGCTCCGAGGCGAGATGCTTTGGAGGCCTCGTGGAGCTTCTGAGCCTTCGACAGGAGTTTGTTCATCTGGAGCGTGTCGGCGTCTGTCAATCGGGCCCTTACGTCCTGTGGTAAGCGTCGAAGAAAGATCTCGCGAGATAAGCTAATCTCACGTCGTCGGCCGTTGCTGTCTGTTTCGGGGAGCATAAGCAGGCTGGTTAACTCGTCCCACGCCTCGACAGGAGAGGTGTCACCCATGGGCTTGCCGGCGAGGTCCAGGACTTTCTGTGCCCTTGCTGAGACGGAGAGGGAGTAGATACCGATGAGTTTCGTCCTCAGGTCGTCGTATGAAACTTGGCCAGCCTAGGCGTCGAGCCATGGGGAAATCTTGTCGAATACCTCTTCAGGTATGAAGGTGAGAACGATGTCAGCCTTGGCGCAGGAGTCGCTGAGTCTAGCGACGCGGAAGAGAACGTCTGCTCTCAGGAACCAGGAAGCGGTGTTGTGTTGAGAAAAGGGCGGCAGTTTGACTTTGGGCGTGGAGGCGAGTCCGTTGGGTGCGATGGGCATGTTGCTTCCTGCATATATATATATATATATATATATATATATATATATATATATATATATATATATATATATATATATATATATATATATATATATATATATATATATATATATATAGACATGCGCGTACACACTCAGATATACGTTCGGGCTTGTACCACTACAGAAATTATCTGCATTGTTTTCTGCTTGAGGAAGCCTACGATTAGAATCCCGTTGAATGTCGAGTGTTGGCCTTTGGAGGGCGATGCTTACAGCTTTAGTCATTATGAACACAGTGCAGTTGCTCTCCCCGTGAACAATCAGGGTTCCATCAATCAATTTGCTCAAAATTTCTTTTAAAAAATTTTGAGGCTTACTAAAACTGACATTGCTTAATAGGCATCGCTTAAAATGTCATAATGTATTAAATGCTCAAATTAATTTACTTAGCTTGAACACACTCAAACTTATGGACACGTTTTGCATACATATATGTGCTCATCGTGTTTTTATTAATTATATATATTTTTCTCTCTCTCTCTCTCTCTCTCTCTCTCTCTCTCTCTCTCTCTCTCTCTCTCTCTAATATATATATATATATATATATATATATATATATATATATATATATATATATATATATATATATATATATATATATATATATATACATACACAGTATCTGTGTGGGCTTGTTCCTTCTCTGAGTGGGGATTCCTTAACATGTTGAAAAGGTTTGGGTACCGCCATGATCAACAAAGCTGTACTAGTCAGGGTCAACCTTACTAGCTTAGTTTGCTGTGAATGATCACACTATTCTCCCACCATCACCAATCTCCAGTGATGAAATTGGGCAAGCCCTAAACATGAATAAAGACATGTCTGAGACCTTTGTCCTGCGGTGGAATAGAATCGGCTGCATTTGTTGTTGTTGCGTTTACTTTTGTTTGCCAACAATTGTTTGACGAATTCCCATCTGCTCTCCCATGCCGTTTTGGTAGCCTGCGCCTGACACAAGCCTTTAAAATATTTCTATTCGATACGCCTTTGAGAGAGAATCTCCCTGTCTCTCTATATCCACCCTAAATGCTCTGCCAGTAAATCTACATTTTCTTCACTGAATTTGCACAACTTTTTGTAATCGAATTGTAACGTTAAAAAGCAATTTTTGGCAAATTTTCCTTTAACATATATGGATTTTCAAGTACCTAGTGAGCTTTAATAAAAAAAAATAAAAAGAGTAATTTCTGAGAGGAATAAGCAATTACTATGTTTCATTCATAGGAAATAAAGCAATTTCTGATAATTCATAAGTATTTGGGTGAGCTCAAGCATCTGGTCTCAGGATTTGCTACTATTACTATTATTATAATTACTTGGTAAGCTACAACCCTAATTGGAAAAGCAAAATGATATAAGCCCAGGCGCTCCAAAAGGGAAATGGCCCGGTGAGGAAAGGAAAAAAGAAAAACAAAAATTTAAGGAGAATATCAACATAAAATGAATATATCCTATTCAAACTATGAAAACATTAACAAAACAAGAGTAAGGAGAAATAAGATAGAATAGTGTACTCGAGTGTACCCTCAAACAAGAAAAATCTAACCCAAGAAAGTGGAGGACCTTGGTACAGAGCCTATGGCACTACCCAAGACTAGAGAAAAATGGTTTGATTTTAGAGTGTCCTCCTAGAGGAGCTGCTTACCATAGCTAAAGAGTCTCTTCTACTAGCACATTTGCAACAACTTCCAGCTCAATCTCCAGTGTCTTCTATCTAGGCCCCATCCCCAAAGAGAGCCATCGCCCAAATCCCTCTGCCCTTACGTCCCAATGCCAAATACTAAGTATTTAGGGAATGGCATAGACGCTGGGATGATTACAGTGTGATGGTCGACCTAGGGACATGACCTACCAGGAAGCAGTTAATATAACTTCGTATGTGCCTCGGTCTAGAGACCCAAAGAATACTCGTGCACACATTCAACGTCCCACCAGACACAGATCGGAGCAGGAAGGAAGTCTTGAACGTTCTCCAAGAACACGTCAAGAACCTGCAAAATGAAGCTTTACATCACAGGGACCTGCTTTCCTGCAAACAGTGGGAGGGGAAAGACTCGGCAATTTCTACCTCAGACTGAAGCACATAGCAGAGGATATCGATGTCTCCCCCAGCCAGTCTACTACTTGCGAAGAAACTTGGCTAAAGATGATCATCATCATGGGAGTCAAGGACAAGGAGCTCACACAGAAACTTATTGGCCTGAACACTTCAAACTCATTTGCCACAATGGTCAATAACGTTGCCAGTCGTTGTAGCGAAGTCACTTTCAGCAAAGTATTTTTCAGCGAAGCCAAATTGAGCGAAGTTCATTTAAAGCAATGCATTAAGGGCGAGTGTTAGATTCGGCGACTTACTACTAAGTGACTTCGCCAACAGGTATTATGAAGAGAGTTTGAAACAAATATTACTGTAGTATTAAGAGTTTGACAAAGATTATTATAAGAAATATAATCATTAACCACTGTCTTTAATAAAAAGAATATAAATTCCACTTTGTAATATTATTCAAGTGCAAAACTATACAAAAAGAAGGTATACCAAGAGTTTGACAATGATTATTAAAAGAAATATAAACATTAACCACATGAAGAATAATATAAAAAATGATGAGACGATCACTATCTCCAACTCCACTGTCATATAATGAAAAAATAAAAAATAATTTGCTTAAAGTGAGGTGGTATGTTTTGGGGATAAGAATGTCCACTGATGACGGAGGAGGAGGGGTGACATCATTTGTTCTTTTCCCAATCCTTGATGCAACGTCATCTGAAATCTGAACTACTGCGCCCTGAAGTATGCATCGTGGTAGATATTGTCTCTTTTCGGTAGCAATTACAAATTCATCTTTAATCTTTCCCATGTCAACTTTCATTAAATCTCGATTATGCGAAAGCTCACCTTTTCCGTACAATTATTGTTATTTCTGTAAACTAAAGTTGTCTTTATTATGTGGCAATGAGAGGCATATAACTGCAAAGGAAGATTAGTGTTTAGAGTTGCCTTGTCCGTTCTATATATAAATCGAGTATAACGTCTCCTCCACGCTTTAAGGAAATGGTTTTAATGAAAGGGTAAAAGTACTTACTATCAAATAAAAAACCGATGAATTACATGTCCTCACTATATGAAAAACTATAGTCTATTGATTTTGAAATGCTAAATTCTAGTTTTATGCTAAATAGCAAGATTATCTTATCACTTTTAGTCACTTGTACTTCTCATTGCTTAAACTATTCATCGCTCAAATAGTTCCACTGAAAATGACCATCGCTTAAAGGGTATCACTCAAAACGACTTCGCTGAAACGGACTTCGTCGAACCGGTATAGAACCGGTCAATAAATGTTGTTGCTATGAGACCTCAAGGACAGCCACCACCACCATACGTGCTCCTCCTAAATTGTGTGCTATCTCTACCTACAAAAAAAAAACGGTAGTAAAGGTGCTACTTTTCATCCAAACCCTAATAGTGACACTTTGTGCCTTTCCTGAATAAGTAAGCACGGTTCTTCAGAAAAATGTCCAGTCACCAAAAGCCTATGGGAAAACTGTGCCAGCAAGGGGCACTGGCACAAGACCTCAAAGTGTCCTGCCAATGAGGCCATGTGTAGACACTGTGGCCGAGTGGGCCACTACGACAGATGATGCCGACAGCAGATGAATGCCAAGCAGGGTGGCCCACCCAATGCCACGCCACTCTAGCAAGCCCTCCAATCGTTGTAAGGTTGAGAACTTTTCCACAAGAACATGACCTCTGCTAAGGCTCTAAGAATATTTCCTTTGAACCTTCTATGAAGTGCTCGTGTCTAAGGTGGACCTTAAAGAAGCTCCACTGAGGTCGATGGTAGGACTTCCCATGAAAATTCATCTTAAAGAGGACGCTGCTCTGTTCGCCATCCACAATCAATGGCAGATCCCACACATTTTCCCCAAACCTGTCAAGAACGGACTAGACTCTGTTATCCATTAGGGTATTATTAAGCCTTGTGGAGACGAGCCAATGGAATGGTCACTCTCTAGTCGTCATCTCAAAGGTTGAGGCAGTTTGCATCACAGTCGATCTTACTAAGTTTAACACACATCTCCAGAGTGGCCCAACCTTCCCCCATACTCATAGCTGCTGTCCCCGCTGGCAGATTGAGCTGGCGGAGGAGAACCGTCATCTTACCACTCTTATTACACCTTACAGATGTTTCCAGCATTGCTGTGGATCTATGAACTTCGCTACCACTGGCAATGCCTATTGTTACTGCGCCAACCTGGCTCTCCAGGGCTTGAAAAAAAAAAATGTGTCAAGGTTGTCGATGACAATCTCATCTCTGACGACGAACTACTGACACATTACCGCAGGATCCATAACTTACCGACTCGCTGCCACATAAACGGCATCACTCTCAACAGAGATAAGTTCATGGTGGCAGAGACACGAGTAAATTTCTGTGGATTTATGATTACCAAAGAAGGAATAGCTGCCGATTCAGGGTGAGTTGTAGCTCTGCAAGACTTCCCAACATGTTCCAATTTGACGGACATATGCTCCTTCATAGGGTTATTCAACCAATTGCCTGAGTTCACCCTGGCTGCACATCCTCTTCACCCACTCATAAGCCCTGGCCTTCAAATATGTGAAGCAAGCACTCTCAAGCCCACCAGTATTTGTGTCCTTTGACCCAACCTTGCCAACCATTCTCCAGACTGACGCATCACATATGGGATAGGCTACGCTCTACTCCAGGACCATGGTTCCAGATGACTCTGAGAAGTCTAGTGTGGATCCCGCTTTATCACAGACGCCAAGATAAGGTACGCAACAATTGAGTTGGAGATGCTTGATGTATTTTGGGCACTCACAAAATGTCGCTTGTACCTCCAAGGACTACCATCCTTTACACTGCACATGGACCATCGTCCCTGGTACCGTATTATTAACAGTTACATGTTAGACATGATTGAAAAACCACTGATCCAGTGAAGAAGGAGCATATCTTACAATACCAACTTACTGGTGTGGCATGCCGACAAGTCATTATGCATTCCAGACACTCACTCTCCCACGCACCTGTCAGCTACCCCATTTCTGAGGATACGACTGGCAGTGTTGAGGTAACGTCAAAAGTCGGGTCTCCTATCAACATCGCAATAGATTCCCAGGAAGAAAGTACCACAATTCTCATTGCCGACCAGACTCTGCAGGACATGTCAACAGCAGCGCAGGCCAACCCTGACTATGTTCACGTACGTGATTGCACTATTTCCGGATTTCCCATTAATCAGTAGGAACTGCATACTTTTTTGCTACCATATTAGAAGCTTTGAGAAGCCCTTTCTACTGACTGCACCTTCGTTCTCTACGTAAGAAGAATGGTATTCCTACAGCTCTACATCGCTACTCACTTGCCAAACTCCATGACAGCCACCGTGGTGTTAAGGCTACTAAACATCGAGCTCGACAAACTGTCTTTTAGCTTGGGATAAACTCTGACATTGCTAACATCATTGCCGCATGCAAGCCCTGCCAAGTCTTAAGTCCCAGCTAACAGCAGCAACCTCTTCACAATGATGACTACTCATCAAAGCCCTTCAAGCCAGTATCAGCAAACTTCTTCCAGGTAGCGGGGAAATCCTTCCTTGTTGGTACAGACCACATTTCTTGCTGGCCTATGGTCATCCTTTGCTAGGGCGACACCACTACCTTCTTAACCATACGGCCCTTTTGCCTTTACTTCAGAGAGGTGGGAGTTCAACTGTGCCCACACACCGATGGAGGACCCTAGTTTGATGACTTCACAGAGCATTGGGGTGCATAACGCATAACCTCATCGTCACACTAATCACAGTCTAACGGACACACCGAAGCTGCTGTCAAGGCTATCAAGCACTTGATCCTCAAAACGGCACCTTTAGGAAGTATTGACTGAAATGCCTTTGATCGCGGCCCATTGAGTTACAAAATATGCTAAACCAATTTGGTCCCTCTCTTGACCAGGTACTGTATGCTCACCCTCTCCGTACGTGTGTGCAATCCATCCTCAGTCATTCTAGGAATGTTGGCAAGAAAAGGCCCATGATTGTGACCGCTGAACTGCAGCTACAGATGCTCAAGTGCAACTTATCTACAATGACCACGCCCATCTACCACCCAGACTGAATGTGGGTCAACATATGCGTCACCAGGAGCAAACATCCCACAGATGGGACAAGATCAGGATCATAATGTGTGGCGCAAGATAACATGAGTACAAGATTTACCTAACTAGATGTCGAGGGCTGCGTCAGAACTGTTGCTTCTTGGATCCACTGCCTAGTCACAATAAAGTTCCAAACTCTAATCTCCCTGCGGTCTCTACCTCTGACGTGGAAAAGGCATCAGTTCCCTCCACAACTCCCCGCAGGTCTCCAAGATTGAACAGTTATGCAACTTGCAGCATACTTTTATGTTAGATACATTTACTTTATGTTATTTGCTTTACACACTATAATTTGATTAGTTCAGTGTATGTAACTTGCTTAATACATACAAGATACCTCTTTGAACGCAAAGGTAGTGGAAGGGTAGATTAATATATTATCTTATATATAATTAGGCACCTTATAAACTTCATAAGCTATGTAGGTTACAATCGCATGCACACGAGACATGCTGTCAGCACCCTGTGCATGAGCATGATGACTCTTCTCGCTTGTCATGGCAGGAGCTGTGCGCCTTGCAGAGCACCACTGTATATTACCCATTACCGTGTGAAAATTATAAAAACTTTGATATTAAGATGAAAAGAAATGATCGAATAGTGTGTCCGAGTGTACCCTCAAGCAAGAGAACTCAACCCCAAGACAGTGGAAGGTCATGGTAGAGAAGCTATGGCACTACCCAATACTAGAGTACAATGGTTTGATTTTGGAGTGTCCTCCTAGAAGAGCTGCTTACCATAGCTATAGAATCTCTTCTACCCTTATCAAGAGGAAAGTGAACAACGACAGTGCAGTAGTTAACCTCATGGACGAAGAACAACTACTGTTCGCTTAGTAGCAGTTCTACAGTGTCTTTTAAATGTTTTAGCATTTTCTAACTTATGGATTCTGGAAGTACCATCACAATCAACAATTGTCAATATACATAACTTAAATATATAATTATTTATGGGTTGTTGTAGTAACAATGTTACTTTCATCAATTAGAACATATCTTTCTAGCTACTTATTTGATAAAAGGATAAAAAATAATTTATTCTCACTTAAGGAAAAACTAGGTTTCTTTTCCTTCAAATAATAAGTGCATCATTTACTCTAAATGGGAAAGAGTAAATCATGTATATCGTAAATTTCTACAGTCCTTTGAATAGAATTAAAACAAATAAATAACCACACATATATTTTTCTGTAGATAATAGATGGTAAATATGTAACTCATCAACCAAAGGGTTTTATGCACTTTATTATACACCAATTTCGGACAGTCAGCAATTGCTTTAGCGAAATTAACGTGTAACTTAAGGGTCCCTTCATAAGTGTTTATTATTATGGCTTAAACCATCTCCCGAATAAATGTCAGCTCTATTTCAGTGTCCATTAGCACTTTAATTACTGCACTATCATTTTATAGGTCACCAATTTTACTGGACAAATTTTTATTCACATTATTTATGAATGATAATATATATCTATACATACATATATATATATATATATATATATATATATATATATATATATATATATATATATATATATATATATATATATATATATATATATATATATATGTATATATATATACAGGTATATATATATATATATATATATATATATATATATATATATATATATATATATATTCATAAGTATATATATATATATATATATATATATATATATATATATATATATATATATATATATATATATATATATATATATATATATATATATATTCATAAGTATATATATATATATATATATATATATATGTTGTGTGCATATATATATGTATATATATAAATATATTGTGCGTATATATATATATATATATATATATATATATATATATATATATATATATATATATATATATATATATGTTGTGTGCATATATATATGTATATATATAAATATATTGTGCGTATATATATATATATATATATATATATATATATATATATATATATATATATATATATATATGTATATATATACATATATATAGTGTATATATATAATATATGTATAATGTATATATATATGTATTTTTGGGCTCAAGCCATGTCGTCCAGATGGAAGTTCCTATTGGGTAGCTTCCTAGGGTACATTACAACTACGGCGATATTCCCAGAGAATTTACCTTAAGGTACTAGAATTCTAACTCCTGGAGCGAATATCCCTCGTGAAAGGGATATCGCGACATATCAGAGGACGTATTCTTGACACGCCACATGGCAATCTGCACCCCGAACAGAGATTACGTATCGCAGGGGTCAATTGGCAAGAAACGAAATCGGGAAAGAAAAAGGGGGAGCCGCTCCCAAGGCTCCCTATCTCCCGCTTCGTAAGCATGCCTGGCGCCAATCCTGGCGCCATCTGCATTCCTTTTTGCGTAGCTTAACAACTCGGTGTTTTTTCCTGTGTTTCTCGCAAATCTTGGATTTATTCTACTTTTCATGGCTTCTCCAACTTCGTCGGCCTCTGATAAGTTGAGTACCATGTCTTTTATGTATAAATGTAGGCTCTTGGTAATTTTTTAACTGATTAATACGTTTAATCTTGGTTACAAGAGCCGTAGCCTACCGGAGGCGTCATGGACGCTGTCGCTCGCTAGGTATAAGTTTAGTTAGTCAGAGCGACATTCCCGGTTGTTTGGCTTTAATAAATTTTAGCTATTTATTGTTACATAGGATTTCCTTTCGTGCTTTAGTATTATTTTGGCGAAGTATTCGCCAATTCTGGCCTACGCTAGGCCATGTAGCCTAGTCGTTTGGTCCTAGTACTTCATGCATGATTTTGGTTTTCCGAGTGTATTAAAATTTTATTGAAGCTTTAGGCTGTTTTTTATACATTTAAGATTATGTTGAATATTTCCAAGATAGTATACGAGTGAGTTTCGGTGATTTAGGTAATCGATTCTCTTGGTGCCTAGGCTAAGTTGCTTATGGAGCCTTAGTATACTTTCTCATACTCCCCGGTTGCTTTCTTTTCTTCGGAGAACGTATGCAATCCCTTTCCCTTTGTTCAAGCCTTGAGCTTATCCCTAAGTGGTTTATCTGAATTAATTTTCGATAAAACTATACTGGGGTGTTACTGTACCTTACTGTTCCAGTAAGTCTGGTTTCAAAGAGGGACAGAACAACAGAGTTTTTAGTCTGAGTCTGTGTTTGTCTGGCTTGGGGTAGAGTCTCCCTCGCTGGCCTGGCACAGACATAGGAGGCTTAGCCTCCTTAGGTCACTACCGAAGGTTTCTGTACGAGATGATTCCTTCTTTTGTGATCTACCAGACTAGTCCTTGTTGCTGTTCTCGGGGGAGGATAAGATTCTTTCCCTGGGAGTAGCAACACCTTCCTTGCTTTGGTTCTCTGGGAGCTGGCAAGTATTGCTGGCCTCCCTCCTTGGATCTCCCTTAGGCTAAGATGAGTTTCTTGGCTGCGGGTGATCTTTCACTAAAGCAAAGTTGGTTGGACCCTCTTTTGTCCCTTCCCCCTCTATCTCCGTAATGGCCTAGCCATTACAGTACTGTACGTCATTCTACATCTGGACCTAGAATAGGTTAGGATGTGGAATTGACTCAGTCCCTTGCCGGCCGGCAGAGCTGCCGGCCTGCAAGGGTCTTCTGCTTGAGTGCTGCCCGGACCTCCCTTGGTCCCTCATCCATGCCTGCCTGTAGAGCCAGACGGCATTGGTCAGGAAGCCTGAATTAGATTCTCCCCTTCCTTATATGCACTCTTTCGGATTACCGGGCTTGGAGGTAGTGTACACTCTTATCTCGGCATCCATTCTGTTATTCTTCTAGTGCTGTGCCCGACCCGGCTGCTGGCCTATGAGGCCGGCAGCTGGGCAGTCGTAGTCCTCTGGTTCTTTTGCTGCCGGCTGGCATAGGTCGTGTACCTTTGCCGGCCGGCTAATGTCAGCCCTTGTCTGCCGGTCGCCAAGAGTGTGGCCGGCAGCCAGGTACTACCTTGTGTAGTTTCCGGCCGGCAGCCGGGTACTACCTTGTGTAGTTGCCGGCCGGCAGTCATTGCCGGACGACATTGGCTGTTGCCGGCCGGCACATGCATTTGAACCAGCGTTCTGTCGCCTTATAGCTGTTGAGTAGTATACTTTAAAGCTAGTTATGGTGTGTGCGGGCCGGCAAGTGCCGGCCGGCACATAACCTCCTATACTGTACCAGTAATCTTCAGTATAACATATACTGTAAGAAGAAAACTATAGTATAGATTTTGGTACAGCACTGTGTGTTCTAACACTTTTGTGTTTTCTTGCACAGCCCTTTGCTGTTGCCCTACAGATAAGAAAGTGAGTTCTTTCTTGTCTATTATCCAGGATTTTAAAATCATTGCTTAGGTGTGAGCTCCACCTGTTTCTTCTGGAAACTTTGCATTGGTTATTCTAGAAGAGATTAACCATTCGATTTTATTATCTGGAAGGCTGCAGCAATTGGTTGTGAGGGAAACACAAGTGTGTGTCTTTTCTTTCTGAATTGTTATGCTATACTATGCATATCCAGTGATACATAGTTCACTTGATACTCATGGAAATTTCTTCTCTTTACAGAAGGACCCTCCGAAGTGCGGAAGTGTCTTCTGCAACGTCCGCAGCAAGAGCCTATGCGGACATGAGTTTGGTAGGAGACACGCAGCATGCGCTGTCTCCAAGGGTGATCTCCGGTATTGGGACCCTCAGGTATGTACTGTGTGCACTAACCTAATTACTGAGGCCTTTGATTCCCCTAGGATGGCGGAATCAAGGGATATAGCAAGGGAGAAGCTTCGTACCTGGGTAAGGGGCTTCCAGAAGAACACCTCGGGACCTTATCTTCCAAGTGAGAAGATGAGGGCGTATTTTTTCTCTAAGGCATCAGCTGATGCAGTGATTCCCCAGCCTCAAGAGGAGATCCCCCAAGTTCAGATCCAGGTGGATGCTGAAGTCGCGGTCGCTATGCAAGACATTCAGTTAGATGACAGGATGTCTGACGTGGACGAGCGTCTGGAGGAAGACCTCCTGGCAGACGCCCAGGGTGAAGTTCAAGCCCCAGACGTTGTAGAGGAAGAGGTCGACTAGGTGTCGGCTACTCCGGTTCAGATCCCAGAGCCTATTCCCTCAACATCGGCCGGTCTCCCAGTAGAGCTGGGACAGGCCCTCTCCTCCATTGTTGGAATGATCCAACAAATGCAGAAGGAGAATCAGGAGAAGGCGGCTGCAATGGAACTGCGGATGCAGAGCCTTGCAGAATCACATGGGCCCCAGAAAAGGCTCAATGTAAAAGACCTTCCCTGGTGCTCAGATGCTAAACCATGGAGGTATGCTGAGCACATGCCGATGACGACTGGAAAGATCGTCATCTCGGATAAGTTGGGCTCAGTTCCCCTAGAGGAGGTGGAATTCTGGCCCAGCAAGGCATCATATACGGACTGTTATGTCCGGCTGAGGAAGGAACCAGCTTCAAAGGAGGAGACAGAGCCGAAGGAGGTCATAGTGATGGACCATACTAAGGTTCAAGCTCTGCTTTCATCCTCGTTGAAAGAGAGGGGCTTCTCTAACTCAAAGGTAGCTGCATTGAGCAAGAAGCTCCCTTCCTTTGTGTCCTCTCCTCCTAGAGCCTTCCCCTTTTTACAGAAAGGGTTTGCGGCTGTACTAAATGCAGTCGAGGCCAGCGAGCCTTGCCCCTCCCTGGAGGAGTGTAAACCCTTGTCGCTGGCCCTGCCTATGAACCACAAAGACTGGAAGGACGTCCATCTTACGTTCTCAGTTGGGAAGTTGGAGGCTGATATCGCCGGACGTCAGTTCGGCGAGGACCTCCCTAAGCTGTCTGACTTTCTCTTGCAGAGAGAGTTCGAGACAAAAGAAAGACTGGCTGCCTCAATGTTTCTTCAGACTACTCTTGAGACGATGGCAAGTGACCCCAAGGTCCATGAAATGTTCATGGTGGTGGCCAAGACTCATCTGGCCACAGTGACGAAGGACCTTTATGGCTTCGTCAAGGCGAGGAGAGCTTGTAGGGAGTTCTTGTTCACCTCGGCTACGGTGAGGCACGAGCCAAGGAAACTAGTCTCCTCCAACATTTGGGGCAAAGACCTTTTTCCCTACCGATTTGGTCAAAGAAGTAGTTGATAAGGCCGCCTTGGAGAATAGAAAACTTCTCCAGAAGTGGGGCCTGGCTATCAAAAGAAAGTCTTCCCCGGATGAGGGTCCTCAACCAAAGAGGAAGACTATGAGGACTAGGCTACCGTCTCGGCCAGCCAAGCCTTTTAGACAGCAACAGCAACTGCAATTGCCATTGCCTCCAGTGCCCCGGATCGTGGCACAAACCCCGACCACTTTTCAGTGGGTACCCCAGGCCGTGTCGACACAGTCCACGGCATTCACCCCATCGTTCGAAGGGCAGTCTACTTCCTTTCGAGCAAAGCCTAGAGGAGCAGCCAGAGGCTCGTCTAGGCGCCCCTCAAGGGGAAGGGGATTCAGGGGTGATCATGGTCAGGGAGGCAAGACCTCAGGAAGGCAGTCCAAGTGGGATGATACCGGTAGGAGGAAGACTTCTGAAATTTCGGGATTGGTGGACCTTCGATCCCTGGGCCCACAGCCTACTCAAGAATGGACTGTGCTGGAGCTGGTACAGCACTCCACCCCCGTGCCTTCGGTTTTTCCAACACTCCACCCCCGTTCTGGAGGAGTACGTTCAAGAACTGTTGGAGAAAAATGTGATCCGAAAGGTGAAGTCCATCAAATTCCAAGGGAGGCTGTTTTGTGTTCCCAAGAAAGACTCAGAAAAGCTCAGAGTCATTCTGGACTTGTCGCCACTCAACAAGTTCATAGTGAATTGCAAATTCAAGATGCTAACACTGCAACACATAAGGACCTTACTGCCCAAGAGGGCATATTCCGTCTCTATAGACTTGTCTGACGCCTATTGGCACATCCCAATCAGCCGTCGACTCTCCCCCTACCTAGGGTTCAGGCTACAACGAAGACTATACGCCTTCAGAGCCATGCCATTCGGGCTAAACATAGCCCCAAGGATTTTTACGAAGCTTGCGAGCGTAGCTCTCAAACAATTACGCCTAAAGGGAATTCAGGTAGTAGCCTACCTGGACGACTGGTTGGTGTGGGCAGCATCCGAGACAGAATGCTTGCAAGCTTCCAGTCAAGTGATCGAGTTCCTAGAGTACCTAGGTTTCAAGATCAACAGAAAAAAGTCTCGACTTTCTCCATCTCAAAAGTTCCAGTGGCTGGGAATCCACTGGGACCTTTTGTCACACCGTTTCTCCACCCCGGCGAAGAAAAGGAAGGAGATAGCGGGTTCTGTCAGGAGACTTCTAGATTCCGAAAGGATATCGAGACGCGAACAGGAGAGGGTACTGGGCTCTCTCCAGTTTGCTTCGGTGACAGACCCAGTACTAAGAGCACAGCTAAAGGATGCAACCGGAGTTTGGAGAAGTTATGCATCAAACGCGCGAAGAGATCTGAGAAGACCAGTTCCGCTTCGGCTACGTACTCTTCTCAGGCCTTGGTCCCAAGCCAGACATCTAAAGAAGTCGGTTCTTCTTCAGCCACCTCCCCCGTCGGTGACGATTCACTCAGACGCCTCGAAGGAGGGATGGGGAGGTCACTCTTATCGGAAAAAAAGTCCAGGGGACTTGGTCCAAGCTATTCAAGACCTTTCACATAAACTTTCTAGAAGCTATGGCAGTGCTCCTTACCTTAAAGAAAGTTTCCCCGCGTCACTCGATCCACATAAGGTTGGTGATGGACAGCGAGGTAGTTGTGAGATGCTTGAATCGACAAGGATCGAGGTCACCACCTCTCAACCTGGTGATGTTGGCCATCTTCCGATTGGCGGAAAAGAAGAAGTGGTACCTGTCGGCAGTTCATCTTCAAGGAGTCCGCAATGTGACAGCGGACGCTCTATCCAGGTTCACACCGATAGAGTCGGAATGGTCCTTAGACACAGGATCATTCTCCTTCATTCTGAATCAGGTCCCAGAACTGCAGATAGACCTCTTTGCGACGAAAGACAACAAGAAGTTGCCCCTGTACGTGTCCCAGTACGAGGACCCCTTAGCGGAAGCAGTGGACGCGATTTCCCTCAACTGGAACAGATGGTCCAGGATTTATCTGTTCCCTCCTCACAACCTTCTGTTGAGGGTCCTCAACAAACTGAGATCCTTCAAGGGGGTAGCGGCAATAGTGGCAAACAAGTGGCCGAACAGCGTGTGGTTCCCCCTGGCATTGGAACTACAGCTGAAGTTTGTACCGCTACCAGATCCAGTTCTGACCCAGCGAGTCCAGAAGTCGATTGTCTGCGCTTCATTACAGAAAACCCGGACCCTGCAGCTTATGATTTTCTCTCCTTAGCGGTGAGAAAGCGTTTCGGGATCTCGAAAGCCAGCATAGACTTCCTAGAGGAATATAAGTGCAAATCTACTAGAAGACAATATGAGTCATCTTGGAGAAAATGGGTGGCCTTTGTCAAGGCGAAGAATCCGCAGGAGATCTCGACAGACTTCTGCTTATCTTTCTTCCTCCACCTCCATGGTCAAGGATTGGCAGCTAACACGATTTCAGCGTGTAAGTCTGCTTTGACAAGACCCATTCTATATGCCTTCCAGGTCGACCTAGGTAACGAGATCTTTAATAAAGTTCCGAAAGCCTGCGCTAGGCTCAGACCTTCAGCACCTCCAAAGGCCATTTCATGGTCTTTAGACAAAGTTCTTCATTTCGCTTCTCTGTTGAGCAATGAAGAGTGTGCGTTCAAGGATTTGACACAAAAAGTTATTTTCCTATTTACACTCGCGTCCGGGGCCAGGGTTAGTGAGATTGTAGCCCTCTCGAGAGAGGCAGGTCGTGTTCAGTTCCTGGATGGGGGAGAACTGAACCTGTTTCCGGATCCTATGTTTCTCGCCAAGAATGAGTTACCCACCAACAGGTGGGGTCCCTGGAGAATCTGCCCTCTGAAAGAAGATGCATCTCTATGTCCAGTAGAATGCCTAAAGGTCTATCTTCATAGAACTTCAGACTTCAAGGGTGGTCAACTATTCAGGGGAGAAACATCAGGCTCAAATTTATCTCTGAATCAACTCAGAGCGAAAATCACATATTTTATTCGCAGAGCGAATCCTGACAGTACACCCGCAGGTCACGATCCGAGGAAAGTTGCCTCATCCTTAAATTTCTTTAATTGTATGAATTTTGAACATCTCCGTTCATACACTGGCTGGAAGTCTTCCAGAGTGTTCTTTCGCCACTATGCGAAGCAAGTAGAGGAACTAAAGAGATCTGTGGTAGCAGTGGGTCGCGTCGTTAACCCTACTGTTTAACTCTGCGAGGAACAGTGGTTTTAATTGGGACGATTAATTCCAGGGTGAGTGTGTAGTAATTACTGTACTACAAACTAAGTGAGGGCACTGAGTTGCCCATGTAGACTGTTCAATTTCCAAAGGTGAACCTAGCATAAGTGCAGACATGTGTGCCGAGCGTTTCTAACGCTAATGTCATTGATTTGTAATACAGACTTTTATGACTTTGATACCTCGGTATCTTAAAAGTGGCATTTAAGTTTTTTCTTTCGGATAAACAAGTTCTGTTTACTATCATACTTATGCTTAAAGTTTTGGGTTATCCTCTTCTTATATATATATATATATATATATATATATATATATATATATATATATATATATATATATATATATATATATATATATATATATATATATATATATATATATATATATATATATATATATATATATATATATATATATATATATAATTGTGGTTAACCTGTCTGTTTATTGTTTGTCAATGAACTTGTTCTTGAGAACCTTGCGTCTCCTTCACCTGTGTCAATTTATTGGTATAATTGAGGATTCATTCTATGTACCTTATCTGGGATAATTCTAATAGAATTGTTCCTTTATGCAAGCTATGTTGCATTGGTTTATGCTTTCCCTTAACGGGAGGACTCCGTCCCATAAGGGGACGATGGCGGTTTTACTAGTTTCCTCCTATGCGGATATAAACCTTTGTCCAATACAAGTATTGTGCGGAGAACTGGTCGATATTTCATATTGACGCAGTGGTTCTTTACAAACTATGCTTTACTTAATATAGGGTGAGACCACTATATTAGCTTGCCTGGTATTCATACATAGGTATATGTACTCTTCGAGACTTTTCCAGAGTCTAGTAGGACTCTTCCCTGTAGGGGGCAGGAAGCTCTAACATGGTTTATAGTTAGTTGAAAAGATGTATAACGGTAACATCTTAGGTCTCTAGGTCTAGTCGACCAGGAAATATTACCTCCGGGGAGTACGGCACGTTCTGAGAATCCACAGATACAGTAATGCTCTGGTATACTTCCATCAGGACGACATGGCTTGAGCCCAAAAAACGGATTTTGAGCGAAGCGAAAAATCTATTTTTGGGTGAGATGGCCATGTCGTCCTGATGGACCTGCCCTTCCCTTTCTAAGAAAGGGCTGTAGGACCCCTCCCTACATACAGTATCTGTAGCACCTCGTGTACGCTACAAGGAATAAAGATGGCGCCAGGATTGGCGCCAGGCAAGCTTACGAAACGGGAGATAGGGAGCCTTGGGAGCAGCTCCCCCTTTTTCTTTCCCGATTTCGTTTCTTGCCAATTGACCCCTGCGATACGTAATCTCTGTTCGGGGTGCAGATTGCCATGTGGCGTGTCAAGAATACGTCCTCTGATATGTCGCGATATCCCTTTCACGAGGGATATTCGCTCCAAGAGTTAGAATTCTGGTACCTTAAGGTAAATTCTCTGGGAATATCGCTGTAGTTGTAATATACCCTAGGAAGTTACCCAATAGGAACTTCCATCAGGACGACATGGCCATCTCACCCAAAAATAGATTTTTCGCTTCGCTCAAAATACGTTATATATATATATATATATATATATATATATATATATATATATATATATATATATATATATATATATATATATATAGTGAATATATAATGTATATTTATATTTATATATATATATATATATATATATATATATATATATATATATATATATATATATATATAATGTATATATATATACATATATAGTATATATACATATATATATATATATATATATATATATATATATATATATATATATATATATATATATAATGTGTATATATATACACTATATATACACTATATATAGAGTGTATATATATGTATGTATATATATATATATATATATATATATATATATATATATATATATATATATATATATATATATATATATATATATATACATATATATATAGAATGTATACATATGTATATATATGAAATAGACAACAGTGTGATAAGAAACTATAATAATAATATTAATAGCAATACTGACACAATAACAATAATGATGAAAAAGCTTTCAACGAATATTTCGTAGCATAGCTCAAGTAAAGTAGGAAAACAAATATGAGCTGTGCTCTAATGTCAAATATACATATACATATATATATATATATATATATATATATATATATATATATATATATATATATATATATATATATATATATATGTACATGTATATATACATGTATATATATATATATATATATATATATATATATATATATATATATATATATGTACATGTATATATACATGTATATATATATATATGTATATATATATATATATATATATATATATATATATATATATATATATATATATATATATATATATATATATAGTTGATAGATGGGTTCCTCTATGGAATCGCAATTTAAGTAGGAATAAAATATTCAATGCTGCTATCATCTTCTTTATTCGGGAGCTTTTGACCTAACTTATGTCATCTTAAGCCTATCTGCAATTATCATATGTAAAATTAATAAAATTAATAAAATCATCCTAAGTACATAGTTAGGAAGATACACTTTCATGAACTGATCAACTAGCTCGAAAATCAACCAATCAAGGAATATACTGTAAAAGCTTAAAAAAGACTTATTACACACAACTATATAACTATATAAAATACTCAATAACTAATATACCTAGTCACCCGCAGGAAATGATGACCACCCATCCAGACCAGCAACCCACAGACCAAACGGATCAATGGGTCACCGGTAACTGAACAGGTAAGCCCTCATTCAAGCTGGGTTTTGTCTTAAAAATGTATAAAGACTCCAAGATTCTCAGCTGGCTGACGTTACTATGTCTGTCCGTAATTTTGAGATTTTCCTTAGAAATGGCATGACCAGATTTAAATGCGTGGTCATAAATAGCTAAAATTGGCTTCTTACCTAACGGTATATTGGTTCGTACTGATCTCCCCATGTGCTCCGAAATCCTACACTGAAGCTGTCTAGATGTGCTTCCAGTGTAGCACTCATTTCAGAGTGCACATTGAAAAGTGTATATGACACCGGAACACAAGGGAGTAGGTAGACTCTCCTTATATTTAAACAGTGAGCCAACTGAGAACTTGTTAGTAAAAATTAGTTTTAAATCTATGTGGGGATAACATTTCCCCACAACACTCATAACCTCTGTTCTTAGTCTCTCCGAAACATAACCATAGTACGGAAAGGAGACATATAACTTTTTCTTACTGACTGTTTGAATTGTTAAATTTTGACTGTAAATTTTATATAAAAACTTCTTGACTTGATTATAATAGAGGTTCAGAGGGAACCCATTGGTAATAAAAAAATTATTTTAGAAAATTTTCTTCCTCATGAAACCCCAGATAAGTTGAACATACATGATAACATCTATATAACAGTGTTTTAATCGAATTAATTTTGTAGATTTTTGGTTCTGAGCTTAAAAAATGAGTGCTTAGTCCTGTAAAAGTGTTTTTTCGAAATACTGAGGTCTCAAAGGTATTATGTTTCCGAGAGACCAACACATCAAGAAAAGGCAAAGTATCATCCAGTTTTTTTTCTTTTGTAAATCTTATTTTACGATGCTTTGTATTTAAATAATCTAAAAACTGGCTTATATGGTCTAAATTTTTGAAAAGTAAAAATGTGTCGTCTATATATATATATATATATATATATATATATATATATATATATATATATATATATATATATATATATATATATATATATTTATATATATATATATATATATATATATATATATATATACATATATATATATATGTGTGTGTGTGTGTGTGTGTGTGTGTGAGCAAGTGTGTGTGTGAGGAAGTCCTGTATTGACAGGTCACTTTTCATTTGTTGGGATCCTTTTGTTTGAAATGATATTCAAGATTTCTATAATGAAATGTCTTATTTGGTAAAAAAAAATATTGACCACAATTGTATCATTCAAGTTATAATAAATAAGAATATTATTATTATTATTATTATTATTATTATTATTATTATTAGTTGATAAGCTACAACCCTAGTTGGAAAAGCAGGGTGCTATAAGCCCAAGGGCTCCAACAGGGAAAATAGCCCGCTGAGGAAATGAAATAAGGAAATAAGTAAACTATAAGAGAAGTTATTAACAATTAAACAAAACAGTAACAATGAAATAAATCTCATATATGAATTATAAAAACTTTGATATTGAGATGAAAAGAAATGATAGAATAGTGTGTCCGAGTGTACCTTCAAGCAAGAGAACTCAACCCCAAGACAGTGGAAGGTCATGGTAGAGAAGCTATGGCACTACCCAAGAGTAGAGTACAATGGTTTGATTTTGGAGTGTCCTTCTCCTAGAAGAGCTGCTTACCATAGCTATAGAATCTCTTCTACCCTTATCAAGAGGAAAGTGAACAACGACAGTGCAGTAGTTAACCTCGTGGACGAAGAACAACTACTGTTCGCTTAGTAGCAGTTCTACAGTGTCTTTTAAATGTTTTAGCATTTTCTAACTTATGGATTCTGGAAGTACCATCACAATCAACAATTGTCAATATACATAACTTAAATATATAATTATTTATGGGTTGTTGTAGTAACAATGTTACTTTCATCAATTAGAACACATCTTTCTAGCTACTTATTTGATAAAAGGATAAAAAATAATTTATTCTTACTTAAGGAAAAACTAGGTTTCTTTTCCTTCAAATAATAAGTGCATCATTTACTCTTAATGGGAAAGAGTAAATCATGTATATCGTAAATTTCTACAGTCCTTTGAATGGAATTAAAACAAATAAATAACCTCACATATTTTTTTCTGTAGATAATAGATGGTAAATATGTATCTCATCAACCAAAGGGTTTTATGCACTTTATTATACACCAATTTCGGACAGTCAGCAATTGCTTTAGCGAAATTAACGTGTAACTTAAGGTTCCCTTCATAAGTGTTTATTATTA
>NC_090736.1:27345255-27357755 GCF_036898095.1 Palaemon carinicauda
TGAGCCTCTCGTGGCATGGTTGGTTTCGACCTGGCCTTTCATTAGAAGGGGCTAGCGTTCGATCCCAAGTATGAGGTAGAAATTTATTTCTATTTGAACACGATGTTGTGTTGATATTCATCCATATATATATATATATATATATATATATATATATATATATATATATATATATTTATTTATTTATTTATATATATACATATATATATATATATATATATATATATATATATATATATATGTATATATATACATATATGTGTGTATATATACATATATATGTATATTCATATATATATATATATATATATATATATATATATATATATATATATATATATATATATATATATATTATATAGAAATATAAATATATATACACAGATATAATGCATATATACAGTATACATCCACATATTCACAGATACATGTATACAGTATATAAATTCATATACATAAATGTACAAATGTGTATGTTCTCACGCTTATTTCTTTAAACATTTATTAATAAGCTAATTATATAAATTTCTCTTCATATAACATTTTAGGCGACCTTGAAAAATTTATAATTTTTTCAGCTATTTTTCCTTAAACAAATTTCAGCGAATTTACAGAAATATTATGTTCAAGGTTTCATGGAATCAGCATTTAATTTTATTCTCATCTCGATAATTAGTAATGAAAAGTGCAAAACATTTCCTGAATTTATATTTTGATATCAGGATTTCTGGTAAAGATAAATCTCAAGGCTGTATTTTACAATAAGTCTATCGATTTTAGGGTAACTGATATGTCTCATTATTTATCTTTATTAATTTACTTGTTTTCGCTTAGTGGGTATTTGTTAACTTTGTGTCAATTGCATAATGTTTATGGTTTGTTTAAACTTGAAGTTTATTTTATGCATTATTGAGAAGATTTGTATCTTTTTAATCATTTATTTGTCCATATTATCATCAAGACCTCTTTTGCAATCAGCTTTATAGGCTTCAAAGATTAGAATCATCCTCTACGGAAAATAAATGATCTTATCTAAGCTCTAAATAATAATAATAATAATAATAATAATAATAATAATAATAATAATAATAATCATAATATTAATAATAATAATAATAATAATAATAATAATAATAATAATAATAATAATAATAATAATAATAATAATAATAATAATAATAATAATAAGATATAGCGACGGGTTTTAATTATAATAACTGTTTATGTCATTATTAACGGTAACTATATAGTTAACGATGAGAATATCAAAATATATGCAAAGGTAATTTAAATAATAGAGTGGTGACAATAATAAATCTAAGTTCATAAAACCTTTTTCGAAAAAAATGACAGGACGGGATTAGCCCCATTAACAAATAAATTGGCTTTGCTTTTCCAAATGCAATATAAACAATTTGTTCAACATTATTCTGCAATGACCGTTGTTAGCAATTGATGGTAATAATGAAAATTATCAAGGTAATTTTAATGATGGTAACACAAATTTTATTTTTATTATCATTATTGTTGTTGTTGTTGTTGTTGTTGTTGTTGTTGTTGACCGAATGATTATGCCATTCTCCAAAAACTTACTTTATAATCAAATATCCGCTCACGGCATTTCTCGGTAAATTCTATTTAATAAAATAAAAATAAAAATAAAAATAAATATAAAAAGCATCGAAAACTTTTGTACGAATATGATGAAATATAATTGAGCAAAAAATCCATTATGGAGTTAGAAACTGTTCCTCAATAAAGTCTTGAGGTTTCTGGTTGAAGGAATCCTGAAGAATTTTCACTAATGATGACGAAGTTGGACATGTCCTCTTAAGCTGAACTTGGGGAGACAGCGATACGTTTTTTATTTTATAGCGTAAGGAAAAAATGAAGTATTTTAGAAACACATCAAAGCCTAAACTTCCACCTTAGACAAAAAGGGAAAGGCATTTGGGATCTCGTAATTATAATTACTGCTTCGTGTACAAAAGTAAAACTCACAGGGGAACCTGTTGCCCAGGTGCAAAAGAGCTTCAGGGAAAATGAAAATATAAGAATTAATCCTGACTAGTTTTGTCCGACTTCTTGAAGAAATAAGATGAAACTAATAAAGATTCACTCTTATACTTTCATTTTCTCAATGGTTCTTTTGGATATATATATATATATATATATATATATATATATATATATATATATATATATATATATATATATATATATATACAGTGTATGTATATAATTTTGTATATATGTATGTAAATAGATATATACATACGCATATATTTGTGTTTGTGTGTCTCTGCGAGTGATATTTACAAGTTCACATCAAAACCATGGATGCAAAACCTAAGTTTAAAACAACTCATTTAAACCCAACGAGGGAACCAAACCACTCCTACGACAGCTCCTTTGAAAAGAATGACATTAACAATCATATACTTTGGCCATGACATGATATCCCATCGGTAATGAAAATGTGGAACATTAAAAGCTAACTGTCCATTAAAAAAAAAAATGAAGATGGAAAATAATAAACATTTCCTTTGGTTATATAATGGCATAACATCGGTACTAGAATTCTGGAAAACTTAAAGCGAGACAATGGAGTCCTTAAGAATCATAACAAAAAAGGTTCTTATCCTAAAGATAAAAACCGAGGCGAGACTAGAAGAAATTCTCGAACTGGAAACTGGAAGGAGCCATATGAACATTGGACTGGAATGTGCAGTTCATTTCCGCCTTCCATCAGACGGAGTCTCTCACATTGTCAGCCAAGTTTCATTTCCCCCAAAAGGACCAGAGAGATTAATATTTGAACATTTGGATAACTAAAGAATTAACGTTATTTCTAACAACCTCTCGGATTTGTCATGTTAAAAAGTTTTTTTTTTTATTTGGCTTCACTTTTATATTTTCTATACTTTTATGGGGATTATTTTTTCTTTCTTCTCTCAATTATTTGGTCTGCTTACTTTTTTTCATATCTCTCCTTTTCTATGGTAGAATTTCACTTCGTTAATGCTAAATATTAATTATTAATTCGTAACAAGAACCACGATTATAAGTTGTTATTTATGAAAAATTACTGATAAAAAAATTCATGAAAATATTTTCTTGGGAATAAAAAGTAATCAAGCGAAGTTTTATTCTCTGTAAGGTCCTTCGATGAACTATTATAGAGATCGACAAATCGTTTAAGGTGAATTTCATATTTTAGCTGCTTCTAACTATAACGAAATTGTCTTCATTTTCATAATGAAGCATTATTTCATATTTTGGTGATTATTACCATTTCCTCATAATGAATATCTTACTTAAAATAAATCGACAGGAATTAAATCCATCATTCCTTAATAAAACTTTTGACGGATGTAATTTCATTGATGCATAACATTCGCAGTAGAATTCTGTACTTCTACGACGTGATTGAATTTTGAATAGTCCATTAGCTAATAAATACAATTAAGACACAAAATATGATAAAGGTCAATATTTGCAGTTTCTTAATGTGTGACGCAAAAGCTGAAGCCTTTGATAGTTACAGTCACGTACTAAAGATGTCTACTAGGCTAATCAATCAATAAGAAAACTCAATTAGTCATTACCCAAATATAATCATTCTTGATCCGCATTGCGATACGGGTCTAATCATCTCTTATCATCTTTCATAGACGTCAGTCTTGTTGATAAAAAAAAAAAAAAAAAAAAAAAAAACATACAAAAAAAAAAAGGGTGAATAAAGTATACATAACTTCTATCCAACTTCATCATTGTAGCTAACTAGCGAGATTACATATTCGCAAGGCAACGAAAAAGAGACTCATCTCTCTTGTGGACAGACTGAAAACTAAAAAAACAACTTCTACTGTTAATGGCTAATCCAAAATCTAAGTTGAACTTCATTGAATGATGTAAATTTCTTGATTGTCACTTTCTAAAAACATCGAAAAATACGTGACTTTGTTGAGGACGAACAGACAGACAGTCAGTTGGACAAACAGAAAAAAACAAACATACTCGGTTCTACAAATAATCTGAGGGCAATTTCATTAACAAAGTTAGAGTTGTTATGCAAATCCAAGAGACGGAAAGAATAAAAACACTCACAGGGAAACATGACTATACTTAAACTTACTACTATTCTCTTCAATTGAGGAAGATGTTACCATTTACAGTCTGTTCTGCGATAAAATCACACTTGTATTAAAGAAAAACTAACAAACATGAATTGGCCTTAACGCTCGTATTATTTCCCAACATTTATTTCATTCCTTTCCTGAATGAAATGAAATCCGAGGGCATAATTAATGTATAGAAACTAAAAGGAAGCAGCAACCTCCTGCAACTTGCAGGACTCTTATGTAAACCTAAAAGGATGAAGAGGAAACAGACCAACTAGCACAGAAGAAATTTAACGCCTTTATTTCTACAATTTTATTTTAATTAATTTTTTATCCTCT
The DNA here is from genome assembly GCF_036898095.1 of Palaemon carinicauda. NCBI lineage: Eukaryota > Metazoa > Arthropoda > Malacostraca > Decapoda > Palaemonidae > Palaemon > Palaemon carinicauda. The sequence continues at coordinate 27,349,719 of NC_090736.1, forward strand.
TTGCGTAATTCATGTTTTGAAATAGGAGCTTTGTTCTGTTATCAAAGCATTTTGTAGAATGTAAAAGAAAAAATTCTCACAAGTATAATTTATTCTGCATAGCTTATGATAAATATTCTTAAAGCTTAGCCTATATCCAGCTTGTAATGGTGATTAATATGGGAATAGCAATGACATTACCATTGGTAACAAGAATAACTTTTCGATATTTATCAAGACCTCTTCACGTCTAAAAATCTTTATGAAAATGTAATTTTTTTATCGAAAATACATATATCAAACTTGATTTTGTTTGGAAATTTCTGCTTTTAGCGAATTTCTCTGCAAATTTTTTATTAGAAGGGTTTTCTGATAACATTTCTGATTAAATCGGATATAGGTCAAGATAGTTCCATGAGGCAAAATCACTTACGGTAGGTCAGTTTCCATTCAGGTGGGACGGGAACACAGGGCGAATTCAATGGCCATTGCTTAATTAATTCAATTACGCCTAGATAACCCTCTTTTCTGGTTAATAGTATTTACTAGTATACTAGTATTTTGCTATTAATCAGTAGCTAGTGTAATTTTGCACAGGTTTCCAGTTCTAAATAAGGAAGTCTGTGATTATTTTCACTGACCTTTTTTGGGGCTCTTAGGAAGGCCACTCATGACCTTTTGAGACCACGAAATGCTTTCCTAATCAATCCTCCTGAATCACCAACAAACTTTCTTTAACTACCGATTGCTTCCTTTTGAAATCTGTTGCAACTGAAAATTTTAACATCTAATATGTAATTCGATGCTATTTCAATTACCCTTAACAAATTATTTTTTTTTTTTATAGTAGTGGAACTTTGCGACTGTAGAGACACTACAAAATAAAGAATTTCGAAAAAAAAAATCATTGCCAGGAAGCGTTTTAAATTTAGGTATAATTTTCACTCTCAGTTATCAAAAGATTTTTATCAATATAATCTTTTTTTCCTTGCCATTATGATTCCTGATAAAGTCTAAAAGGTTATGGTAAAGAGTCAAAAATCTAAATTTCGACTTTTATCTTGACGAAAACTTGATTTATCTATTTCTATGTAGCTGATATCTCCTAAAAAACCTAGAGGAAGGTCTTGTAAGTCAAGAGAATAAACCTTCATCTTAGCATGCTATTTTAACAACAATATAATCCTAAAATAATCGTAATGAAAAGCAATCACTTAGGCCGTACATAATGAAAGACAGAGGGCAATTGAATATATATATATATATATATATATATATATATATATATATATGCATATATATATATATATATATATATATATATATATATATATATATATATATATAGATAGATAGATAGATATATATATATACTATATACAGTATATTATATATATATATATATATATATATATATATATATATATATATGTATATATTTACACTACATATTTATATATAAATATATATAAATATATATATATATATATATATATATATATATATATATATATATATATATATATAAAATATAAGTATCGAACAATATTTCTAAGTAACGAAAAATTTTTGCTCTATATATTTGGATTGTCTATAAGTTCATATCTATGTTTGTGTAATACGGTAATTAATCAATGTGAATTATTAAAATGTAATTGTATTTTCATAATAAATGTGTTTCATGAAGATACCCACAAGGGTTATATATACAGTATATGCAACTTTTGGTAGAATATCAACAAGGGATTTTTACTATGAAAAGCACAATAAAATGTGGTCAACTTTTAATAGTAATTTGAAATCTGATAAGCAGAATGTAGTCCATGGAACAATGCACACTTCGTAGGGGATTGATATTTATAATAATTTTGCTTATGATGAGCTGACAATGAATTTAATATTGAAATAAATAGATTTTCCTCAAACTTGAAGTTTTTACTTTATGGTTGAGTTCCAACTGTTTGCTTGTAAAATATTGAGATTTGCTTCATATAATTTAGTAATACATATTACTTGTATTTTACATATAACTGCCATAACTGGCATTCGAAAAAGAATCATAAGAAAAATAATATCATTGGAATTATGACGTTTGTTTCTGTAATCCATTTTTAATGACGTAATCACGCGCTTCTCCAAATTTGACCAGAACCCTTGTGTTTCTACCTCTTGTAAAGAGATAGCAGCATATGTTCATTGTTCCACGCAGGTGAATTATTATATCCATTTAGAAAAGGGTGGTACATTGACACTTATGAAATTGTGTCGGGTATGAATTATATTCAGTTCCAATCATGTAGGGTATTCTGGTTATTTTCTAACCAAAATGACGTCATGGAAGATTCCGAAGAGCTCTACATATTGTTTACTTTCATGGACAATAGATGGCCTTAACAGGAGGCTAGAAAATTGCTAATTAACCCCAATGACTCCTCATTATAATTTTTATTATTTTATTTCTGATGCATTTTGGGCAGAAATATTCTAGAAAACCGACGCACGTGATCTTGTGGTTCCTTGTTGTCTGAGCTATACTTAATGCTCCTTGGAAATTGCCAAAATCACGATAAATGTCAGAAATATTTCCTCAACAAACAATCATTAGTTTAATTATATTTGGGGGTCCCTGGGGCGTTGCTAGAATGTGCCATATGTACTCAAATCTGTGAAACAATCAAGTCATTAAACAGTTATTTGATATAATGGTCAATGGCATTTTTATGAAAAGGAAGATAGTTAATGTTTCATTGCATGTCATATTTTGTTAGTGAGAACTAGGTAGAATAACGAGATTGTCCCAACCAATATAGTCAATTATTATTTTGACGTCCACGTGAGTCAAGTAAGTGTGCTACGAAAGTGGAGGCTAGAGAATTGGTAAACTGTCGAACTATCGTTTCCTTATTATAAATGGATATTTCTATCAGAAAATCATGTGAATTTCCCACATGCAATTGAAAGCAGCCTGAGTTTACTTATAAAAAGTGTTTAGCATTTCCTTTCTTCATTAGAACACGTGGATATCAAGTCTAGACCCTGTACAAATGAATCGGGTAACAATCATCTGCAGAGTTAAGGTTGTTCGGACGACTCTGGTACAGAGCTGCGAAATGAAATTTCCTTGGGTGTAGAATTTTTTCTTTACAGATTAAAATAGTTTAATACTTAATAGATTTATGTCAAAATGTGCATGGCCACGGTGTGATTTGATGCTCTTATAATCACTGTAATCAACATAGACAAATCGAAAAAGAAAAAGAAAACTCATATTTCTGTGTCTTCGTCACTGTCTGACTGTGTAGCGTTGTCCACCTGCAAATTTATTTTTGTTGATAAGGATGCTCCAGAGTGTAAATCATTTATAAAATAAACCTTATCATCATTTCCTTCGTAATATATGTATGTCAGTAAAGCTGTTCCTTGCTTCAATATAGGTTAAAAAAAAAAAAAACCCTAAGAACATTTTTTTTTTTACTGTATATTGCTCAGTTCTGACTTTCGACTTTTAACAAAGTCAGTCGGAAGCATTATTTTAAAGTATGTCATTGTTCCCATTTATATTCAAACTTACAACAAATGATTTTTTTATGTTGAACAGGCTGACATAAGTCTTTTTATTGTTTTCATATGAAAGATGATAAAATGTTGTTACTGTTATTAAAATACTTGTAATGTTCATTACCACTCATATAGCTTATTTAAATCCTTGTTTCACTTCCTCATTGACCTATTGTTCCCTGTTGGATCCAGCCTATGGGCTTATAGCATCCTGCATCTCAAACTAGTGTTATAGCTTAGCTAGTAATAATAATAATAATAATAATAATAATAATAATAATAATATTAATAATAATAATAATAATAATAATAATAATAGGGCCCCTTGCCCTTATGTTTTAACTGATAAGGGTGGGCTACATGCCAAGGAAATCTAAGGTTTTGGTGGGGGAACTAATAAAACCAGATGTACATTTAGTTCATTGAAATTCTGTTTGAATCAAACAGATGAGAAGCGATGTATGCAAAATTCTACAGACAAACGAACATCAAAAGATTTTTCAGAACTTGTAAAGTGATACCATAACATAAGCAATGAATAGATGAATATTTTCTGCAATATGAGAAAAGTAATTAAATTTCGTTCACTCAAAAATAATTTCAATTTCACGCCGCTCCTGATGTTGGTTGGGTGAATGATATTTTAATGTAAATGAGTGAAACTCATCTCATTTGATAACTCTTTCAAAACAACCGACTACAAATGAAGTTTCAGTGAAATTGGATGTTGTTGATAACTGGCCACGCTGTAAATTACAAAGCCTCATGAAACCTAAATAGGAAACGGCAATGTCACAATTTGCTTCTAAAGTTCAACACGTAAACGTATGATCTCAACAAGAGGAATCTAGAGAGAGAGAGAGAGAGAGAGAGAGAGAGAGAGAGAGAGAGAGAGAGAGAGAGAGAGAGAGCAGCTTTTAGAGTGATATATAGTAAATCTGAAAATTTGAAGAGATTAGAATGAGTTTTAAACTCATTTCATATTTCAATCTGGACGGGAAATCCATCGTCATCATCGTAGATCAACTGCCATCTGTTTTTAGTCTTGGCATTGCTTATACTCTTAATGGAAGTAGGAGTCAAATCTGTTTAATTTATATGTTATCATTTTAAACGTCCGACAAGAACTTGCTCCAGAATAACAATCTTGATTTTGTATTCTGTTTCTTGAAGTGTATGAAAAATATCAGTATATATATATATATATATATATATATATATATATATATATATATATATATATATATATATATATATATGTGTGTGTGTGTGTGTGTGTACATATACTGTATGAATATATATACATATATATATATATATATATATATATATATATATATATATATATATATATATGTGTGTGTGTGTGTGTGTAAGTGTGTATGGGCGGATGGTTTGTTTGGGCCTGTGGGTATATATATATATATATATATATATATATATATATATATATATATATATATATATATATATATATATATATATATAGATATATATATATATATATATATATATATATATATATATATATATATATATATATATATATATTTACACACACACACATATATAAATATATATATATATATATATATATATATATATATATATATATATATATATATATATATATATATATGTATATATATATATGTGTGTGTATCATCAGCTGTTACTAATTCACTGTAGCACAAAGGTTCAGACATGTTCCACTTAAGTCTGTTTATAGTCTCCCTGTGCTAGTGCCCACCCGCAAACTGTCTTAGCTCTATTATCCGTCATTCTTATTGTATATCCTGTCATTACCCAGTTCTTTTTCATTAATATCGTTAGAATATCCTCTACTTTAGTTTGCTCTTGTATCAATCTTGCTCTTTTCCTGTCTCAACGTTATTTATAACATAGCTCCCTGAGTTGTAATTAGCTACCGGTGTGAGGCATCAGTATGGCTTCAAGTTTCTCATGCTCAAGTTAAAACTGGTAGGACCATCTGATGAAATAATTTTCTATTTACAGATAGCGGCATTTTACGTTTCATAATATAATTTTGTTTACCAAAAGCTCTCCATCCCATGCTTATCCCTTTTCAGATTTCGGTCTTGTGTCTTAGGGAAACACTCACTGTCTGTAAGTAAATATCTAGCTCAAAAATACATATCTGCTTCCCAATATCTAAGAAAATATTAAAGAATGAAATAGCAGAAATGTTCCTAAATGTTGTTTCACTATTCACAAATAACAGACACACGTCCTCTATCTATTGCAGCCTCTCAGCTCGTCACCTCTCATTCTTTCTATCTTGTTCATAATATTTTACCTATCAGGGGACGTGACCCAATTCAGGACAGTTGAGGAAGGATCCATTAAATCCTATCATGGTTCTGTTGACAACAGAAGGGATTAATGACCTTAATACTTTGCTAATTGACATTGGTCCCAGCCAAGGTGGATCGCGATTTGAGATTAGCAACCTCATAGAAAAAATAATTGTTAATTGAAAGATGGATTCTAATCTGGAAAGGTAAAAGCATAGATGTTTGCTATATAATATATTATTTCACCATATATATCTTTCCTCTTTTAGAAGGCTTGGTGCCAGAAGGGAAGAGCCCCCGATTACGTCATGAGTGATCCACGAACTTACTAAACGTGAGCTTAGGACTGTAATACTGCGCCAATAGCTGGTTGCATCTTATAGAGTTGGCAGTCATTACTCTCTCTCTCTCTCTCTCTCTCTCTTCTCTCTCTCTCTCTCTCTCTCTCTCTCTCTCTCTCTCTCATTCTATATATATATATATATATATATATATATATATATATATATATATATATATATATATATATATATACCAAGAACAATCATTTCATTAGCATCATCATTGTAACTTAAGATGCTCGTAATGTTGTGGATTCGAAAATGTAAAACATTCTTTATCACAGATGCAAGCACTTTCTCCACGCTCCTTCCAGCCAACGATTGAAATTATTCTTGAGTGATTTCATTATGCTTATCAATCTTATTAATGATCAATATTAACGACTGCACGTGGTACCACCTCTCTCCTCTTGTAATTATATTTCGGAAATTTGTTGAACATCATCCGGTTTCGTGTTTACTTTGCCTTACTGATGCCGCTCATGATTATGGGGTTTATCAACTGTAATAGGTTTTTTTTTTTTTTTTTTTTTTTTTTTTTTTTTTTTTTTTTTTTTTTTTTTTTTTTTTAAGGTTATCAGATTATTCAGATTTACTACAATTATTCTCTTCGTATAAAATCACATTGCCATTTTTTACTTTTCAATATTTACTACGTGAATTTATTATTCTTACATAATATCCGGGAATTCATTATTTAAAAACAGAAATCATAGTTCATTGAGTGTTTGAAAAAAATACAGTGCGTTGCAGTTTCAATGATCACATGCGTTTTCCTCTAATAAATTTTTACATCATTTTTCAAATGTCTATTAATTCAATAGGATTTCTTTTAGTCCTCTCCTTCAAAAATACCTTATTTTTAAAGTTTTTTTCTTTTCAATACCTATTAATATCCAATAAAGTACTGCCTTCTAACTAGCATCAGAACACTGACTAAGTTGAAAGTATCTGGCGAGGAGCAAAAGGTCTTGCTGCAACTATAGCTTTTTGTCATTCCAAATTTCACAAGGAAGAATCACAAACGATTCCTTCTCCCAGAATCCAACAACTTCATCGAAACTCGAAGAATTATTTCTCCCGACTATGTTGGTGACTCGACGCCTGAAAGAGGAAGGTTGGACGTGGCTGAATTAAGACAGGAGGCCGAAGGTGAATAATTCAACCTATTAAGCGCTCCTCTCCGGTCTTTACTGCGTGCAGAGGAACTTGTTAGCTCCTCGATATTGGACACCAGTTGCAATAACATCGCTGCGCAATTGCTGCTTTCCCTGCAGTCATTCACTGGTGGCAGCTGTTGTGCCAGATCTGTCATTTGCTGGTAGACGAACTTAATTTCCAGTAAGAATGGAACGACATTTTTTTGTGGCTTTCTTTATTTACATGTCACACACACTGCAATATGAAATGAGCAAATATTTGCAATGATAACGAAGCTTCTACCCGCGTTCTAAGAATGCATCGTATTATAATCATTGCTTTTTTATTACTATAAAACTTTTGTTGTTGTTTCGGCTGTACTGTTTGCTTTACTATGTATGCCTAAGAGTACGGTGTTCTCTCTCTCTCTCTCTCTCTCTCTCTCTCTCCTCTCTCTCTCTCTCTCTCTCTCTCTCTCTCTCTCTCTCTCTCTCTCTCTCTTAAGAAAAGAACTAAACTATTTCTACCTCTTTCACTCGCCTGTATCAAGCAAAATAAGTTCTTCGGTTATAGGGAACACAAGATAGAAGGTTTGATCTTATTTACCGTAAAGATACGTTGGATATTTAATTTATTTCACCTGATTATAAAACATCTTAAAGGAATATTTTATAATATGTGAAGGAAACTAGATTACAATGATA
>NC_090736.1:27362755-27365255 GCF_036898095.1 Palaemon carinicauda
TCACTGACTAATCGGATTTCGCCAGTAAAGTAACCCATGCTGATAGAATCCCATGGCAATAAGAAGAGGAAACTCGGTAAGGAAAAGAATTAAAGAAAGACTATAAAGGTAGAAAAAAAATACAATTTAAAAATAAAAAAAAAATTATATTATCATTGTAAGAGACGAATCCATGGGTTGAGATATTATTATTATTATTATTATTATTATTATTATTATTATTATTATTATTATTATTATTATTATTATTAATACTGTTGTTGTTGTTGTTGTTGTTGTTGTTGTTGTTGTTGTTATTTTGCAATCTACCAATTAACTTTCAAACAAATAATGGCTGTATGCATATAACAGAAAATATGATTAATAAAAATCCAAGCGACCTTTTTGGCTGTGGCCTTCAGAGGAAGATAATCTTTTAATAGGTGGTCGATTCCCAAAGGAGATGACAAGAATATAATGGGGTAAGAAGGTATAATGAACTATGATGTAGGAAATTTGATAGACTTTACAGGCTATTTCGAAACACCAAAGTGAATTCTTTATGGATGTAAGATTCGGATGAAAAATTTTCTTAAACAAATTAATGAATCAATAAGATGAAATTATGGCTTTAATTCAATCACATTTCTATATTAAGTGAATAAGAATATGTTCTGGTTTATCAATTCGAGTTCACTAAACTCTGGAATATCAAACTTTAGTTTCTAATTTTTTTCCAAAAATTCAGAAAAAAATCATGTATACATATACAGTATTCAGCGTTTCCTTTAATGGACAAAGTAATAGACAATGAAACGAGAGCAATTGATTAACTTAAATGAAATTAATAACAGACCGAAGGACTTAGGTATTAAATTTAAGCCGACTCTCGGGGCCGGGGTTAAGCTCAGGACTTTTTCCTCCTACCTATTATCTCCTACCAAGGGCATTTGTATAGGATTAGTATCCTCATTAACAGAACCAGTCTTTTGACTTTACTGTATGACTCTAAAATATAGTTTGAGAAAAGAGAGAAAGCGCTGCCCTCAATATTGATACAACAATGATAAAGTGAAAAACGTTTCAATTAGCACGGCCAATTAGCACGGCCACGCTAATAGGAAAAAACGCGCTTGACTTTCGAGAAAACGCGCCAGATCTAGCGCGAAACGAGCTGAAATGGTAAGTATGCTCTAGTAGCTCAAATATCTAGTCCAAGTGAACGATGTTGGTTTTGACTGAAGGTGAATAATTTTTAATTCAGATATTAAATTCCTTCGACGGTTTGTTTCCTAGAGTTTTCAATTTCATATAAATTACAAAGTTAAGAAGCTATTAAATTCAAAGATTTCGACGTCGGATGATATACTTTTGCTTCTAAATTTAATGTTAGAGTCGTACAGGTATTTTCTAAAGAACTTCTAATATTCCTCTATCTGACGTGCATCGACAATGTGTATCATATTATTTTTTTCAAATTTAAAATCTTACTTCCACTGTTATTGGCTCATCCAAAATCTCGGTTAAATTTCACTGAATGACGTAAATTTCTTGATTGCCAGTTTCTAAAAACATTGAAAAAGACATGACTTTGTTAAGGACGAACAGACTACAATAAACACACTCGGTTGTACAGATAATCTGAGCCCAATCTCACTAACGAAAGTTGTTAGAGTTGTTCTTCAAATCGAAGAGACAGCAAGAATAAAAGCACACACAGGGAAACATGACTACTTTTAAACTTACTTCTGAGGCATATTTGCATTAGGTGACATATTCTCTTCAATTGGGGAATATATTTCCTAAATACAGTTCATTCTCTATTAAAGAAACATTAACACCTCCGAACAGGAGAAATTGAGAGAGAACAAGCATGAACTGGCCTTAACGCTCGTAATGTTTCCCGGTATCTATTTCATTCCTATCCCGAATAAAATGAAATCTGAGGACATAATTAACGCATAGAGACTAATAGGATGCACCAACCCCCTGTAACTTGCAGGACTATCATGTAATCCTTAAAGTATGAAGAGGAAACAGACGGACTGGGACAGAAGAAATTTAACGCCTTTATTTTGACAGTTTTATTTCAATAATTTTTTTACCATCTTTGCGTATTTCATGTTTTGAAATAAGAACTTTATTATGTTACCAAAGGAATATAAAACTGCATTTCTAAAACGAGTATTTTATTTTGCATATATCAGAATTCTAATATAGATTATTGAGATAATAATAATGATATCATTCAGTAAGTACTCTACATCTGAAAAATCTCCATGTAAATGTAAGTTTTTTTTATGAAAAAATACAGAAAGTAAGCTTTATTTATTTTGGAAATTATTTATTAAAATTAAATTCTCTGCAAATTCCTTAATGAAAGGGTTCCTTAATGATAATTCTGATTAAATCAGTTATAGGTCAAGCTATGATAGATCCCAAAAATGTCTGATGATTAACTAAAACCAAATTGAACTCATGAAATTTTTGACTTATAGCAATAGAAAGACAATTTTTTTTC
>NC_090736.1:27370255-27375255 GCF_036898095.1 Palaemon carinicauda
AAACAAACAAACTAACCAACTGACAGACAGATATTCAAAGCAGTCTTGATTGATAGAATTACCTATTTTTGACGGTCGAGGTAAGAAAGGAGAAAGTAAGTAAATAGTATTGATTGATAAACAATCAAATAGATGAATAAATAAAAACAAAAAACACTTGAATATGAATGTTTTAGTAAAAGAGCCAATGATATAAAGTACAGTAAAACTGCAAATGCTGATTCCCCCCAACCCCCTTCACCTGGTTTTAATGCTGTATTCATTACAAAGAGAATATCTACTCCACTCACTAGCATTATCATTATACATTTCCAGGCATTGAATATACATAAGGCAGTAATAGATGGCAAAAGACAAGGAAAATTTGAATATTTGACGTAGATTTTATCGTGAACCTGTTTTGTGATGTCTCGTCTTTTCTCTATGATTTATTTTTGTTTTTCGTGTAAAGATGTTCGTTGGAAAAATTCGCTGAAGTCTTGGGAGATCGAGGTTTCAAAGTACCATCGTGTCTTTCTTAAAGTCAAAACAATGGTAAACAAAGCTACAATGGGATGCAATTAAAATATCAGTATGTCTGTATATCAAATTATCATTGAATAAAACATTACAATTAAAATACTAAGAACGTTGCTAAATATTTCAAAAGAAAAGATAATTTTCGTACCGTAAAATAAACAATTATATTTTCCTTTACTTTTATGATTTTTCTTTATTTATTTATTTTCTTTTTTTTTTGCTGTTAAATCCTGCTGAAATACTTTTTGAAATCATCAAAGGTAATTGTTGGAATTGGAACGGGAGGCTGGAATGAAAGGAACGTAGGCTAGAAAATGATATACTATAGCTGTATGTGGCAGATTTCGCCCTTTTCCATGGAAGCTTCGAAACTGACCTTTGCAGGAAGGGTTCAGATATGCCTCCAGCTCATATGTCTCCATAATCAAAGGGAAATATGTATTGAAATAGTATTCATAGAGAGCATACATCAGGACAAATCGATTCATAGATGCATATAATGAAAACTAAACAGTTTTTCTTTGATCCATAACTCTACTTGTCTGTTCATTGAATTTTGTTGATATTTTTTTCAAGTAAGTATTGAACAGAAACGTAAAACAAAAGACCAAAAAAACATCAAGCAGACAGACATTAGTGGAAGCAAATCAGTCTAACCTTGTTGGTGGACGTAAAAAATATTGTAAATAAATAATTGAATGAATCAATGTAAAATGCGTAAAGGAAATTTACCTCAAAACCTCATTAAGCAGATAATTGGTTATAAACCGAAACTCAAATACCTCAGAAAACTGAGAGATTATTTCGTTGACGCCTCCCAAATTTCCTTGTCCTTTGTCCTTTCCGCCGTTTATGTAAAAATTTGGCGACGTCTTTTGGCCCGAAGTTTAAGGGTCTCCTTGCCTCGTAAGACTCCGGCTAAACTTCATAACTTTGGTCTAATTCCCATAAGAAGCACAATTTTTTTTTATATACCTATTTGATTGCAGTTTCTCTCTCTCTCTCTCTCTCTCTCTCTCTCTCTCTCTCTCTCTCTCTCTCTCTCTCTCTGCTGACAGTATAATAATATCCCGTTACATGGCATTTACCCAATGTCATTTGAAAGAAGGGATTTCTCGGATTGCAATTAATTTTGGAGGGATTCATTATACCTGAATTTGCATATCACGATGATGGCTAACTAATGTCCTCAAAAATAAATAAATCTTAAACTTTGCAAAGTTTCGTATGGAATTTAAAACTTAATAGATGATATACTCCTTTAATAGCGTTGTTTATGATAAGTAATTACAGCACCTCGCTTGTAAAGGTATTTGCAGTCTAAATATGTTAGAAGGCGTAACGATATTTTTAATTGTATTTGATTAGACAATGTCTTTCTATATAATAAAATTACATTAAAAGCCACAATATGTTGAATCCTTGACAATACTGAATTTTAAACATAGTAAAAAAAAAAATAGACGATTACCCGTTTAGTTCAGATGCCAATGATTAATGATTATGGGGTGATAATCCTTTTAAATTGGAAAAGGCATTTTCAAACAATTTCAATATATGAGCAATCAATGAGCTCTCTCTCTCTCTCTCTCTCTCTCTCTCTCTCTCTCTCTCTCTCTCTCTCTCTCTCTCTCTCTCTCAGAGAGTATTATATAGTCAGGAATTGAACATGAATAGAATAAACCAAAACATTATGATTAATGTTCACCGCGCCCCATTCTGTCTCCTATATATCATTCTTCCAAATAGCACAGACAGATTTTCATTGTTGGTCCAGAGTGAAGTTCAGGGAATCATCCTCTCTGAAATATCACTTACTTTTAAGATTTCAGCTTTTTGATATTAAATCTGTAACTTGTACGTATGAATACGTCTTCTTTAAGACATACTATGTGAAATATACTTGAGGATTTATGTGCACTAAAAATTGCCTAAGATTCATCCTTTTAAGTAATTGTCACAACAAATTTGTAACCTACTAAAAATCACCAACATATCAAGGCTACCTAAAACGGATCCAAATGTAACGCCAGAATAAGAAAAAAAAAATATCAATCGACCAGTAACTGGAACCAATATATACACATCACCGCAGTAAAGAACTGGAAATGCTGGAAATGCATCATGGAGGGAGGTTCGCAGCTGGGCGCTCCAGTCTGTGGCGCGATTAATGGCTGGAAATCTCGTTCCAACCCAATTCCATCGAGGTCGAATGATTTTGGGAACCTTTTGAAGTCACGATTGCCCTTCTTATTCCATCCGGACATTTTTTCCTGTTCTATAAAAGTTTGGAAGTAACGTTATATCCTTTCACATATTGCTTTATATAATTTTTTCTGGTTTATTAAAGATTACCTGATACTATCACTTTCATTTTTATTATTCTTGATGATATTTTGTATCTACTTTTAATAGTTTTTCGTCTTGGATGTTTCACAAATATCATCGCTTTCAATATTGTCATTGTTGTTGATATTAATGGTAATGTCTTCGAAACCTTTAAGGGCTATGAAAACTAGACTCGTATGAAGCCAAATGTTTTTAAAGTAGTTTCAAAATAGTTAGTATTTCCAAAGTCTCTTTTGTAACATCAGTATTGTCCCCCATGAAGGATATCAGATGAATTTATTTTGTGAACAATATTAGATAAAACATAGAGTATGTTGAGCAAAACAATATATATATATATATATATATATATATATATATATATATATATATATATATATATATATATATATATATATATATATATATATATATAAAACAATATTTTGCAATCTAGGTATTGAACATAAAAAAAAAGATGAGGTTCAATAATCAAATTACTATGGTCCATGAAATAAGATTAAAAGAACATGGGGAGAAATACTTTTTTGAAGGTTTTGATGTAATAGAATGTGGTATAATAAAGAGATAATTATAGAACAAGTAAAAATTCTTTACTCAGGATTCAATTTGCATCTTTATAAAATAAGAATAATAGATTATGGCATAATAAAGAAAGAGATAATGATCGAACAGTCAATTTTATTTACTCAGGATTCAACTTGCATCTTCTGAAAGAGAAGTTTCTTGCAGCAAAATAAATTCCTCTTTTTTAAGTTCACATTAACACACACCTTCGCGTCTCTATCCACCGCCCTCCATGGGGCAGATCTCTCTTCAGGCCTAGCCAGTTCATTCCTTATTTTTATGGCTTTCCCCAAAGGAAGGTTTCCTTTCACCTTTCTTTGTTTTCAAGAAGAAAATGGTCTGTGATACTTTTTGGGGGGCTTTTAAATGATTTCGTCCTCTTTCTTTGTCCGTTTTCCTCCTGTTGTGTTTTTCACTCCGAGTTTTGTCTTCAGTTCTGGCAATTATTATTATTATTATTATTATTATTATTATTATTATTATTATTATTATTATTATTATTATTACAAGCAAGGGTATAACCCTGGTTGGAAAAGCAGGATACTGTAAGACCAAAGGCTCTAACATGGAAGAATAGCCCAGTAAGAAAAGGAAACAAGGAAAAAAATAAACTACAAGAGAAGAATAAACAATGAAAATAAAATATTTCAAGAACAATAAAAATATTAAATAAGATCCTTCACATATAAACTGTAAAACAATTAAAAAGACAAAACAAGAGGAAGAGAACCAAGCGAATTTGTTCATTACTTTTTTCAGTTTTCACCAAAAAAGGTGTCATTATTATTACTTCGATAATCTACGTGGTGTTCTAAAATGCTCTATTCACAATTATGCTTGAATGTAATAAGTATAGTTTAATGCATTAAAAAATAATCAGACATAGTTATACATACTCCTTATCAAAGACATTTAAAAAAAAAATGCGTCGATGACCATCGTGTTTACGACGCCAGTCTATAAATACCGATAAATAAAAATGAAGTGAAATATCTCTTTCTTTCAACCTTTCTTCCTTTGAAAGTGAGGTTTATAACGCTTTCATTGACTGAACTTTTTCCTCTACTGTATATTTTTCTTCTTTCATTTTTTTTTCTGGACTCTTCTGGTAAAGAGGATTAAACGATACTTTTGTTTTTCTGGATATTTTCCTCTACGTTGTTCAATAAAGGTTTAAAGGAAGTATTCATATGGTAATGCAAATCACAATATTCTCATTTTTTTCAGAAGATTGTTATAACATATAACAATCTTAGACTGGAAATTACTCTACAAGTGAGGTGCAAACGTTCAATAAACTGCGAATTTAGAGCTAAAATAATTATTATGAACTAATCTGATTTTTTCATGATAATAGTTTGAAACATTGTAAATAGATGTAAATTTTCACATAGATTTAGACGACATTTTTAGGCTATAAACTTCAGTGGTGTTAGTTTTAATACCTCAAAAGTACAACTTTCTTTATTTCATTTTTTATGCATTTTCATTCTTTAATGAAACTTTTACCTTTCTTTATCTTGATGTTGCATAAATGATATTTCCACATTCTTGGTCTGTTGGTT
>NC_090736.1:27377755-27382755 GCF_036898095.1 Palaemon carinicauda
CGAAAAACTCGTAAAATGGCAAGGTTAACATTTTATTTATATATATACATATATATATATATATATATATATATATATATATATATATATATATATATATATATATATATATATATATTTATATATATATATATATATATATATATATATATATATATATATATAAATATAAATATATATATATATATATATATATATATATATATATATTATATATATATATATATATATATATATAGATATATATATATATATATATATATATATATATATATATATATATATATATATATAAAAGACATGTTTTAATCACCTACAATTAAAGAGATCGTTACAACCTCTAACAAATTTAGACTTAGCAAATACATTTACAAACAAAATGCATATGTACAATAAGCTAAAAAGTAATGGTCAAATTACTTATCATAAACAAAGTTAATAGAAGAGTATGTCATCTATTATGTGTTGAATTCCATACCGAACCTTGCAAAGTTTAAGATTTATTTATTTTTTAAGACATTAGCCATCATCATAATATGCAAATTTGGTTTCTATGAATCCGTCCAAAATTAATTGCAATCCGAGAAATCCCTTCGTTACAAATCCCTTTGGCTAAATGCCATGTAACGGGAAATTATGATGCTGTAAGGAGAGAGAGAGAGAGAGAGAGAGAGAGAGAGAGAGAGAGAGAGAGAGAGAGAGAGAGAGAGAAATCCAAGGAATCAGTACAATAGATTTTCACAATTGTATTCAAATTTTTTTTCTAATTCATAGAAATTTTCTTGAGTTAATCTCTCTCTCTCTCTCTCTCTCTCTCTCTCTCTCTCTCTCTCTCTCTCTCTCTCTCTCTCTCTCTAACAATGCCCTTCCGAGGCTTTATCAATAATTCACTGGAACTCTCCACGTTTCGTTATTGCTGTCAGAAAAGTGAATAATTGTCAAAGACCTTTATTGTCGCAATCCCAAAAAGGTTTTGCAGAACGATCATCTATTTTTTGAGGGTTCCTCATATGGAATTGGGACAAAGAACAAGGGAATATAAAGCTTCAATCTCATAGCTTAGAAAAGAGATTATTTGCAATTAGTCTCAGCGTGAAATCTTTTTCCAGCTGAACTTTACTGATAGATGCTCATCATAGACTTTCTTGCGAAGAGAACGATTGATGACGTAGTAATAGCAGCAGAGTATGGCATCAAATATGAGAGATGTAACTGATGGAGTATAATTACATCGAACATGACTGCAATGAGAGAGAGAGAGAGAGAGAGAGAGAGAGAGAGAGAGAGAGAGAGAGAGAGAGAGAGAGAGAGAGACCAAAGTTATGAGGCTCAGCCTGGGTCTTACGAGGCAAGGAGACCCTTAAACTTCGGGCCAAAAGACGTCGTGAAGTTTTAACATAAACGGCGGAAAGGACAAAGGACAAGGAAGTTTGGGAGCCGTTGGCGGAATAATCTCTCTGTCTTCTGAGGTATTTGAGTTTAGGTTTACAACCAATTATCTGCTTTATGAGGTTTTGTGATAAATTTCCATTACGTATCTTACAAAAGTATTTCTTTTTCAGATTCTTTAAAAAGAAAATTAATGTCTTTTCTTTTCTCGCAAAACAAAGGCTCGATTACGATACTGAAACCGATTTAAGTCATCTATAGAAATAAAAATTTCACCTCGAATCATTTGCAACTTAGGAAATGCTATTTCGCACTGAAGATTCGACATATAATCATTTTCCATAAGATATAATTTCTCACCATTTCCTTTTATGGAATAAGCACATTGAGGATAGACATGTTTTAGCAGAGCTGGAAATCCGGTCCACTGCTGGAATCAGGTGATCTGTAATTAATGAACGTTTTCTTTTCATTCTTTTACTTTTTTAACCTTTTGAGATAGGTTATTATGAAGAGGTACAGGAACTCCCCAACAACATTCCTCAGCATTGACTTAACAAATACATTCGTTAAAACATTGTAAGTTATCAAAAACACCTTGGCAATTAGCAAAATCTTGCTTTTGATCTCGAAACCAAGAGGCCAAACAGTACACGAAAGCTGTCAACATTGGTCATAGATCAATACGCATAACTTGAAGAAAAAATCCCTTTAAATACCCATAAATACCAAAATATTCCAGTGGAGTTCTCATTCAAGTTTTTTTTTTTTAAAGCAAAAAAGCACAAATCAAAATGAACAACGCGTGAACAACGAACTTCTTCAGAGGGAGTTTGTAAACATAATTTATGCAGAAGAGAAGGAAAATTACGAGAATTACTTTGTGTTTTTATAATTATCTTTTAGCTTTTTATTTGATGTATGTTTGATATCCGAAAAATGCATAATGGAAAGCTCGAGCATAAGGTAAATATTTCCTTTGCAAAGCAAAAGGTTTCAAAGCCAGTTAAAAAAAGGAAAACATCTTTCATTCATCTTTCTTTCCTCGGAAGCAATTTGTAGAAAGAAAATAATTTAGTGGTTTGTCTGCTTTAGCATTCACGTTCAGTTGTAAGTTGTTTGATTCTTCATTAGGCTTATACATTAATTCATTTACCTATTTATTCACAATATTTTTTATGTCCGCCAACAAAGTTAGAATGATTTGCTTCCACTAATGTATGTCTGTCTGTTGTTTGGCTTGACTTATGTTTTACTTTTATGTTCAATATTTACTTGAAGACAGAAAATATCAACAGAATTTAATGGAAAGTTTGTCAATACGTAGAATTTTGGATCAAAGAAAAGCTGTTTATTTTTTATATGCTTCTATAAATGGATATGTCCTAAGGCCTGCTCTCTCTCTCTCTGAATACTATTTCAATAGATATTTCCCTATAATTGTGGAGATATGAGAGCTGGATGCATATCTGAATCCGTCCTTCAAAGGTCAGTAGATATTCTCTTTGAAAAGAATACCGTATTAAAACAAGCCGGGAAAAACTAATAACCATTTGCACTTTTACTTTATTGTATATCCTATCTCGATTTTAACCGTCAGAGGAAATTAGAATAACTCATTGGTTGTTCTGCTAAAACATTCATATTCAAGCGTTATTCATTTATTCATCTATTTGATTGTTTATTAATCAATACTATTTACTTATTTTCTCTTTTCTTACTCCGACCATCGAAGACAGAAGGATGATATGAGATCACTCAAGTCTGCCTGGATATCTATCTGTCGATCGGTTGGTTAGTTTGTTTGTTTTATGACTTTGTCTCCGAGATGTCAAAAACATTTTTCACGATTTCAATGACATTTAGTCGATGTGTCGATTGTGTGTCAAGGAAAAGCCATTTGGTTTTTGCGAATGTTTTGTTTATGAATGTTGGTTTCATTCCATATCTACTCCTAGTTCCATGTTATTTTATCAAATATTCTCTCTCTCTCTCTCTCTCTCTCTCTCTCTCTCTCTCTCTCTCTCTCTCTCTCTCTCTCTCTCTCTCAAAACTCATCTCGTTGATATCTAACGTTCATGTGTTGATCTTTGGATGCGAACTGTGACATTGTTGTTTCCTATTTAAGTTTCATGAGGCTTTGTAATTTACAGCGTGACCAGTCATCAACAACCTCCAATTCCACTGAAACTTCATTTGTAGTCGGTTGTTTTGAATGAGTCATTAAATGAATCGAGTTTCATTCATTCACGTTAGAGCATCATTCACCCAACCAATATCAGGAGCGGCCCGCAATTCAAATTCCCTTTGAGTGAACGAAATCAAATTCCTTTTCTCATAATACAAAAATATTTATCTATCCATTACTTATGATAAGTAATTCTTTACAAGTTATGGAAAATCTTTTGATGTTCGTTTGTCTGGAGAGTTTTGCATACATCGCTTATTATCATTTGTTGATTCAAACAGAATTTCAATGAACTAAATTTACATCTGGTTTTATCAGTTCCCCCACCAATACCTTAGGTTTCCTCGGCATACAACCCACCCTTTTCCGTTAAACATATGGACAAGGGGCCCTCATATTATTATTATTATTATTATTAGTATTATTATTATTCTTATTATTATTACTTCTATTAGCTAAGCTGGATTTTGGTAATTTTCAAGGGGATTCCAGTATTTACCTGAGGATTCCAGTTAATCCGGGGGGTTCCAGTAATTCGAGGTACCGCTGGCTAAGCTACATCCCTAGTTGGAAAAAGCAGAATGCTATAAGGTTATAAGCTCCAACAAGGAAAAATAGCCCAACAAGGAGAGGAAATAAGGATATGTAAACTACATGAGAAGTAATGAACAATTAAAATGAGATATTCTAAGAACAGTATCAACATATAAACAGATCTTTCATATATCAACTATAAAAAGAGATGTATGTCATCCTGTTCAACATACAAACATTTGAAGAAAGTTTGAATATAAAAGGCTACGATGACATTCTTTAAACTAATGAATCCGACTGACCTTGTTAAAAGTCGAAAGCCAGAACTGAACAATATACAGTAAAGAGAAAACCGCTTGCGTAATGTACTTAAGGGATTCTTTTAACCTAAATTGAAGCTAGGAAAAAATCTACTGACATGAGTACATTTTCTAAGAAAATGGTGAGAAGTTTTTTTTTTTTTTTTTTTATAAATTATTTACACTCTGGAACGCCCTTATTAACAAACACAAATTTGCAGTTGGATGACGCAACACAGTCGGACGGTGGCGAAGACACAGAATTATGATTATTTTCTTTTTCGTTATTCGATTTGTCTATGTTGATTACGGTGATTATATGAACATCAAATTACACCATAGCCATGCACCTTTTAACATATAACTATTAAGCATTACATTATCTTAATCGATAAAAAATAAGGTTATTCTACCAAAGGAAAATTCCTTGGCCGCGCTGTCCCAAACCCGTCCCACCAACCTTAACTATGCTGATGATTGTTACCTGTCTCGTTTGTACAGGGTCATGACTTAATATCCATGTGTTTTAATGAAGAAAGGAAATGCTAAATACTTTTATAAGTAAACTTAGGTTGCTTCCAATATGATGT
>NC_090736.1:27390255-27397755 GCF_036898095.1 Palaemon carinicauda
GACGAAAAAAAAAAACTTTTTAACAACCTCCTCATTATTATTGAAGTCCATCAAATAAATTAATTAATATTTTGTCTCCATCTGAATTCATTCCCGGAAAAGCTCACAAGGTAAATGACTCTCCTGCAATTCTTGAATTAAAATGATTTTTTTTCTCTCTCTAAAGTCTAAAAGCTCCATAAAGAAATTACTTTTATTTATTTTTCTTTACGAATCGAGGAATTACTCTTTATTACGTTAATTGACATACATTTTATACAAGCACTGACTTAATAAACTTCAAAAGTTCTAGCAAAGTCACTGACATTAATTATGTGATGTTTACCATTTCACACGTGGTTATATACGCCTGTGTCTCTATTCTTCTATGTTTTTGACACAGGTATATAGTTTAAACACATAAATGCATATGCAATATATATATATATATATATATATATATATATATATATATATATATATATATATATATATATATATATATATGCATATATATATATATATATATACTTATATATATATATATATATATATATATATATATATATATATATATATATATATATATATATATACGTATATATATACATATATACATACATATATATATATATATATATATATATATATATATATATATATATATATATATATATATATATATATATATATATATACGTATATATATATATATATATATATATATATATATATATATATATATATATATATATATATATATATATATATATTTACAGATATAAGGGCAGTAATAGATTGTGAAGGGTTCTCGTTGTTGGTCATTGCTGGAAGACTGAGTGCTGAATCAGTTCCCGACAGCCTGAGTGTGACTAAGATTCTTGCTGGTCTGAATTGGCTGAGGGAATTTCAAGGACAGATTTCCAGACTTTCGTTTAGAAATAGAAATCTGGAAGAAAGTGTTTCCAGTCAGAACTTAGAAGTCCTGACCTAACCTGGTAGTTGGAGTGAAGTTCTCAGTCAGTCAATTTAATTCTGGCATTAGGATATTGAGACTATACTTTTAGAGGTCATAATATGCCAACCTATTTAGGAACTGGAATTGCTTGTTCCATATTGGGTATTCTGAGTTCAGAATGTTAGATATAAAAGGGTAAATGCGTTGTAAAAGAAATATGATACGAATTTTGTCGATATACGTCACCTATAGATAAATTAACTCTGCTTTAGAAAATGACTCTACGAGTCTTAAATTAAGTTTGTAAGCAAAAGTTGCCAATGTTACCACCTGTTGAAATCTTTGAAATTCTACATATTCTCAAATTTGTCATTTATACGGAATTAAAACTTCCAGGAAACAAACCGTCGTAGGAATTTACTTTCTGGATTAGAAATAGTTCACCTCCATTCAAAACTAGAAGCTTCCACTTGTAATGAAAACTTCACTAAAAATCCAAATCACGAACGATGTAACGGATAAACAGATATTATTCCTTAATTTCTCAAAAATTATTGTAATTTTACGATAGAAAGCATAATCTCCTGGTGGTTCAAAGGTCATTTATTTTGATGATGCATCCATGATCCAGAAAGCTTAATTAAACTGACATTTTGTTCCTCGGTTATGACGTCACAGGTTGAGTGGAAAGTGTACACAACACAAGGTCCTCGTTTTTGGACTCTCGCTGAAGCAGTACAATGGATCTTTGGGGCTTAATTAGCAGGTGGTCAAACGCAATTACATTTGACATTAGAATGTACAGATCGGTTTACTTATCATACTGACCAGTATCACTCGAGGTATACTACAGAATATTATTTAAAACTGCATTGATATCATTATTGTTATGGCATCAGTATTACCAGTAATACTATCAGCAATACTTATCATAAATCCGGTTTATAACTCACACACACACACACACACACACACACACACACATATATATATATATATATATATATATATATATATATATATATATATATATATATATATATATATATATACATATATATATACATTATATATGTAAATAATCATATATTGCAATTATACATATATATAAATATATATATATATATATATATATATATATATATATATATATATATATATATATATATATATATATATATACATATATATATATATATATATATATATATATATATATATATATATATATGTATGTTTATATACGTATTTGTAAAATAAGCGTAAAAATAGTGTATAATATCTAATTCACTCTGACCCTGTAAAAATATACTTTCTATGCTAAATACTTTGCCCGGGTCAGGACTCGAACGTATGCTCCTGAGGTCCCAAAAAGCAGACATTCATGTTTAATATGTATAAAAAAATAAAACAATGCTTATAATACGATGCATTCTTAGAACGCGAGCAGAGGCATTCGTTAGCATTGCAAATATTTGTTTAGTTTTATTGCCGAGAGTGTGACATGTTGATAAAGAAAGCCACAAAGAATATCGTTCCGTTCTCACCAGGAATTCATCTACCAGCAAATGACAGGTTCGGCACAGCAACTGTCTCAAGTGAATGACTGGAGAAGGCAGTAATTGCACAGCGGTGTTATTGCAACTGGTGTCCAATATCGAAGAGCTAACAAGCAATAGAGTCCGGAGAGTAGAGCGTAATATGTTAATTCAGCAACGTCCGACTTTCCTCTTTCACGCGTCGAGTCGCCAACATGGTCGGGGAGAAAAGATTCTTCGAGTTCCGATGAGGTTGTTGGGTTTTGGGAGATGGACTGGCTTGTGATTATTTCTTTGGAAAAATTAGGGATAGCAAAATGCTTTAGCTCTTTTCAACTATATTCAACTTCGCAGGTGTTCCAGTGTTGATTGAAGACGCTGTAATTTACTGGATAGTATCAAGTTCTAAAACCTTTAAAAGTGAAGTATTTGTTAAGGAAAGGATGAAAAGACATCCTATCGAATTGTTAGAGATCTGAAAACAAGAAAAAATCCAATAAAGGAAAATGCACGTGCGTATTGAAACTGCACCACATTGTATTTTTCCAACACTCAATCACTGATTTCTGTTTTTAAAGAATGATTTTGTGATATTATGCGAGACTCATATAATTACATAATAAAAGTGTAAGAAATAGAAAAGAACAACCAGATTTTATATGAAGAGAACGATGATAAGAAACCACCCAAATCTGATAATCTTGAAAAGAAGAAATATAAAGTTTTACGGTTGACCAAACTCAAAATCATGAGCGACAACGGAGAGACAAAGTAAACACGAAGCCAGATGATGTTCAACAAATTTCCGAAAACAATTACCAGAGGAGAGATGTGGTACCATGTGTGGTTCTTAATAGTGACCATTAATAAGATTAATAAGCATAATGAAATCGCTCAGGAATAATTATGATAGTTGGTTGGAAGGAGCGTAGAGGAAATGCTCGCTTCTGTGATAAAACATATTTTACATTTTTTAATCCAAAAGATTATGAACATCTTGAATAATTGAATAACATTGATCTTACTAATGAAGTGATAGCTGCTTACATTAATTCCTTTATACACACACAAACACATTATATATATATATATATATATATATATATATATATATATATATATATATATATATATATATATATACTGTATATGTATAAAATGAGAAAGAGAGAAAGAGAGTAATGGCCTACATTAGAGATGGAAATGCCTTACTGCCCTCCTTAGAAGATGCAACCAGCCATTGCATCGACTTGGCTCAGTATTACAGTCCTACGCTCACGTTTAGTGGGATCGGGGATCACTCCCAATTAAGTAGATTAGTTTGAGAAGAATGAAGTCAGCCTTGCAGCCTCATCATAAAGACATGGTGTGAAACTCGTAGGCGGTTCCCTTCTGCCACCAAGCCCTCTAAATGGGGAGAGATGTATATGGTGAAATAATATATAGCAAACATCTACTCCTCTACCTTTCCAAAATTTCAATTCTTCCTGCAATTAGCAATTAGTTTTGCATGAGATTGTTAATCGCAAGTCACGATCCAACCTGGCTAGGACCCATGACAATTAGCTATGTATTGAGGATATTTGTCTCTTCAGAGAGAGGGTTTCATGGATCCTGCCTCAATGTTCTGAATTGGAATATTATGACCAAGACAGAAAGGAATGGGAGATATTGAGCTGATATATTATGGTGAATAAAATACGCGAATCTCCTGTTTGTGAATAAAAGAAAAAAACATTTAGCCACAAATGTGCTATTTCAATCTTTAATATCATCTTAGGAATTGGATAGCATTTTTCAAAACTATATATTTACTCTCTCCAGATTAAATCTAATCCCTCGCGAATGCTTTAAAGAAATGACAGACATTTATACAGACTGTGAAAAAGACAAACGTCTACTAGTTTCTTCTTGCCTTGTCCCTGCCATTCATGAGCAGACTTTCAACCTCTAAACTTTCCGATGAAAGGAAGAAGAAGAGATAACTATTCGGAGAAAGCAAACCAAAAGAAAACCAGAGTTGAACCATTATTGCTGATCCACAGTAATGCGAAGTGATGCGATGAATAGCGATTAATAATCCCGGGTAATGACGTCGGCAAACACGGTAAGATTCTCTTAGGATCAATTATAGCCCACAAACGGAATCACTTGGTTCCATTACACTAAATTATCTAGGGTCACGTGTTTCGAAAATGAATGATTTTAAATAAGAGATCTAGGATCAACTTATTAACCATTATTATCTTCCCTTCCACAAAATTGAACACATACAAAACTATTCGTGTATACACAATTACAGTCATACTTATATACTTAAATACATTTCTTTGGCTCGTATTTGGATGAGTGACCATCAAGATAACGCCCATGCTTTTAGGATAATTTAGTGAATATCCATACGACAGAATGTGGAACCATCAACCTCCCTTCGGGATTACATTGTAAAAATGTGATTGGTAACGTCGTTTGGCACTACCCACTCCAAGTGTAGAAAGATGAATAGTAAATATATGTATGAATGTATATACACATATGGGCATATGTTCTACAGTTTATGGGATGTATGAATAAAGCTATGATGCCAAATACCATCTAATAAACCGATCAACGCTCAAGTTGCAAACGTTCATCTTTGCTCTCTTGGCCGCCACCTTATATCAAGTAATCAGCTACTAATAATAACCAGGAGGGTTGTAATGTCACAATTTGATGTTGATAGTTCAGGAAATGAGGATATTATTATTATTATTATTGTTATTATTATTATTATTATTATTATTATTATTATTATTATTATTATTATTACAACCCTAGTTGGAAAAGCAGGATGCTATAAGCCCAGGTGCTCTAACAGGGAAAAATAATTCAGTGAGGAAAGGAAATAAGGAAAAACTACATGAGAAGTTTAAGAACAATAATAACATTAAGATAAATCTTTCATTTATAAACTATAAAACTTGAAAATAACAGGAAAAAATCTTCGAAATAAAAAGAGCAAGAGAAACTTGATAAAATGTGTCCGAGAGTAGCCTACCATCAAGCAAGAGATCTCTCAAGAATATAACCTAAGCATTTGGGATTATAAGAACACTAATACTTGTAATGACAAATTATGCTATTTCAATAACTCTGAATCGGATACAATTTTGATCAGGTAGTTTCCATTGGAATCGAATAAAATTTCAAATTCGGCTGTTATTTATTACCTAAAACGCATCATGTGAAAAGACATCACAATGAGTTAACGTTTTTTTTTTTCATTTATTAAACAAAAATAAGAGGACCATCGTTTCTTTGATCCTATTTTTATCCCAAGAGAGTTTAATCTCTTTCGAAAATAACACGTCTGTCGATCTGTCTTCATGCAACTGTTATTAACTCTTCTTTCTTCAGCAAACTCATCAATCTTTGTCTACCTATCTATCTGTAGCCATTCTTTTGTAACTAGAGCACCAACCCTTCAAAGATGACGACTAAATATTTAGATAGATATGCGCACAAACTCACATGCACACACACAGTGTACTTCCCAGGGTAACCTTTATCACCAGGGTATGACTACTCCCTTTCCCCGTCTCAGGGTCTGAGAAACACCAAGTAGTTGTGCGTCTGGTAATGTCACTTACGTGACCCGATATATATATATATATATATATATATATATATATATATATATATATATATATATATATATATATATATATATACAGTGGTACCTCTACATACGAATTTAATCCATTCCACAACCGACTTCGGATGTAGAAAATGTTCGGATGTAGAAACGAATTTTCCCATAAGAATACATTGAAATAGGATTAATCCGTGGTTGAGCCCAAAAACCTATGATAACTCCTTAATAAATTACTACACATAATTACACATGACAATATGCACTCTAAATTAGATAATAGACATGTAAAAAAGAATAATTTTCAAGAAATAATAAATAAGAAACGGGTTTTTATCGTCACTTTACCTTAGAAACTCCAGCGCAGGTGTTGGTCTTGCTACGCAGAAAGGAGACGGACGGGCAGCGAGGAGGTAGAGACGTTGACTACATAAACGTACACTATCGTAACTTATTCTAACTTACACTAAGTGAACTTTAACCTAACTTAGCTTATTTATTTTTCTTATTTTTATATTTTATATTTTTTTTACATTTTCTTTTTACTTTTTGATGATTAATTTTAATCACTTTCACTCTACACTTAAAATTGATTGAATTCTCTTCTCTTCAATCTTTGCCGTTTTCTTTGTTTCACTTTCTTTCGCTTCACTCTTTGCTGTTTTCTTTGAACCACTTCCTTCCTCTTCATCACGAGTTCACTTCGTAGTTTTTTAAAGAAGCTATCGATAGAAAGTTGCTTGGTACAGCTTTTCAGAATGTTTCGAAAATAAATTAGGGAAACATTATCAAACTGCGCAACTACACGACAAACCTGCAATTTCTTTGGATGGTATTTGTCGATGAAGTCGACCACGTCTTGATATTTTCCTAACACCTCTTTTATTTGCGCCGAACCTAAAACATGTTCCACCTCCTCAATCCCTTCCTTGTCATCACTCATGTGCTCAGACATAGCATTGAGTTCCTTGAGCTCCTCTGTAGTAAGTTCTTTTGCAAGTTCACTCACATGGACGCCAAGCTCATGCTTTTCAATAATTCCTTGCTTTACTTCTAAAGAAAGCATTTCCTTATTCCTTTTCTCACCACTACCACTACCACTTGCGAAACTAAGCCTTTTAGGACCCATGATTTACGTAAAATACTGTAAAAGGATGAACGTAAAAAATCACGATTGAAACACAGTTAATAGCAGAACGCAGAGGGCACAACCACACGAAGCCGACGAGAACAGAGGAATGTCCCAAGCCATGCTAATTGAAGGTCCCTCAGAGGTAGAAATGCTGCCTTCTATCGGCGGAAATAAAAAATACATACGGCGCTATGAGTACCATCTACATGCACGGGTATTGTTTACTTCGGGTGTCGAAAAAAAATTTGGGTGTAGAGTAGGA
>NC_090736.1:27407755-27410255 GCF_036898095.1 Palaemon carinicauda
TGTGAACACTAACGAGGACGATGCAATCACAGGAAGCTGCCCTGGCAATGGTTGGATTGTGTAACAACGTATGATGAAATTAATTTTTGGTAAATAAAAATTACTTTATTACATCAAACGATAAACATGTCATTTACTGGGACATAAAATATTATCAACAAAAATATATGACGGAGGTGGCAAATAATTAATAACAATCCTCTTAATATAATACATAATGAAGGCGTCATATAATATAATATAAAACTGTTATTGGTATGATATAATGACGAAAACGTCCTAAAGCTGTATTTCATGAAGGTGTCATTTGATTCAAAATAAACATGATAAAAGTTAAACATGGAAAAAACAATAATTTTTAAAGGAAATTCTCCAGCAAATAACAATATTTGATGAGGGTGTGATATACCTAGATAAATCAGATAATGGTATAAGAATTGAGAATGGTGACATTTGAGTATAAATAAATGTCATTAACATTATATCAGCAGATATTCCATAAAACTGAAAATTGATAAAATGGTTCAGAGTACATTTGCCGATCATTCAAGTTGATTTTTACCTTTAGAGTATCATATGATTTAAAATAAAGCTGTCAAGAATTGTAGATAAATCAGATATGAATATTAGAGCTTCATATAATGATGCAGGAGTCTAAGAAAACTGGAAACAAAACTGCAATCAGATGCATGAAGACCATCTGAGAATCTTATAAGCCATAAAAAATAGTTTTAATCTTCAATCTATAGTATAAATAGATACACGAATACGTTAAAGGTCACTCATGAATGGCAGAGGTCAATGACAGTGACAATGCCTTAGAGACTGACCATATATGCATATGATCAGCAACCAAGCCTCACACCACCCAAGCTAGGAACAGGAAGAGTCAGGCAATGGATGCTTAGGACTCAACATGGAGACCTATAGGCTCCCCCAAACCACCCATCCTTAGGTCACATGATGGTGAGGTTGCAGACACGATAAGAAACTATTGAGCTTGACGGGGCTCAAACCCAAGTCCAGCAGATCGCGAGGCTGCGACGTTTGCAACAAGCTATCAAAACCCTTGGAACAGAGTAGACTATTTTATATTCAACTTGCACCGCTAAGAGACACAAATACCTAGATAACTAGATAATATTCAATGAAATACCAAAAGAAAAAAAAATATTTTTCCTTTGAGTTAAAAATGTAAAGCTAACACTCTCCAGGGAATGATTGATTGTTCGACCTGTCTTGTGGCGAAGCGATAAAATGGGGAATTGAGAAAAGATAAATCATCGTGCAGAAATGAATACACCATGCCACCTCCATTTATATAATAGAAGTTAACAGAAGTTTTTAACTTGTCCATATCATTATTTAGTTGGTTTTTGTTAGGGATCCTTTTTAGACATAATGCATCTTGTTAATAAATCTTTTAGTTTACGATAGAAATGATGAAAAACTATATTAGATCATGGTGAGGGGCAGATTGAGTTGGTTTGGCCATGCTTCTCTAAATCCCCAAGAGAGATTAGTTCACCAAACATTCAACGGGGTTCCTCAAGGCACTAGAAGAGTTGAAAGACCCAGACCAACATGGCTGAGTAGTATGAAGCGTGAAGTAGATGATGATTGGAGAATATTTTATTTAAAAGCTCAAGATAGAGACGACTGGCGAAGTCTAACTGTGGCCCTTTGCGTCAATAAGCGTGGGAGGAGATGATGATGAAGATGATGATGATTTGTAAGTCGGTAGTTCGAGCCTCACTCAACCCCGATTACTTGGATTACCATCTGCAAATTCCCCATCGTTTTAGTTTCACCTGCTGAATCATCAGCAGTTATTGCCTAGTGCTCCCTGGTCGTACCTTGGGTAGAGAGGGCACTATTACCCTTATCATGTATATCTGCTGTTGGTCTCAGTGATATCGTCCTGTTCCTTGCTTCTGCAGCTCATAAGTAACCTTTAAACCAGGCATGATCACCCTAAGACCCACGACGTGTTGTTGTGCGACCTCAAGACTTTTTCAATATAATGTGAGTGAATTTTCGGGATTTTTGTCCACTTAAATATTTTAATCATATCTATATATAACCCGTAATCATCCTTGTTATCATTAGGAAATAATGTAAGAGATGTTAGTCATACGTAAACTTTCATAGTAAGAAACTAAAACTAGGGAAAACAAAAAGGTTTATATTTGGTAAGTTATATTTCTTGCATATGTGTATTATCATGTGGCCTTCACTAACTACAAAAAAAAAAAAAAAAAAAAAAAAAGATTATATGCAAAACTTTTGTACAAACGATAAAGCCTCTGATAAAATAGCTGAAATCTCGGAAGAAAATAGAAAAAAAATAGCAAAAAATACTTGCTTATCAAAGTTCGAAAATAATTTGTTATTAACCATAAGAAAACCATATTAATAAATCAATGAAAGTTAGAAATAAATTTGATATATAGAAGCAAAGCTAAGACAACTCGATAATTTAGTTCTTTTACCGATGATA
>NC_090736.1:27420255-27425255 GCF_036898095.1 Palaemon carinicauda
CATTTTTGCGTGAAATCGCTGACATAGAAGCCAAAGAAAGCTTCCAGGGAATGCGTTAAAGCTTGATTGTATCTCTGCAAAGCGTTACAGCTTCGAAGTATCTCATATCGAAGGTCAAATGGGTTAGGTGGAGGACAATGTGTGCAGTGGAGATTGTCATAGTTTTGTTGAAATGTGAACACTAACGAGGACGATGCAATCACAGGAAGCTGCCCTGGCAATGGTTGGATTGTGTAACAACGTATGATGAAATTAATTTTTGGTAAATAAAAATTACTTTATTACATCAAACGATAAACATGTCATTTACTGGGACATAAAATATTATCAACAAAAATATATGACGGAGGTGGCAAATAATTAATAACAATCCTCTTAATATAATACATAATGAAGGCGTCATATAATATAATATAAAACTGTTATTGGTATGATATAATGACAAAAACGTCCTAAAGCTGTATTTCATGAAGGTGTTATTTGATTCAAAATAAACATGATAAAAGTTAAACATGGAAAAAACAATAATTTTTAAAGGAAATTCTCCAGCAAATAACAATATTTGATGAGGGTGTGATATACCTAGATAAATCAGATAATGGTATAAGAATTGAGAATGGTGACATTTGAGTATAAATAAATGTCATTAACATTATATCAGCAGATATTCCATAAAACTGAAAATTGATAAAATGGTTCAGAGTACATTTGCCGATCATTCAAGTTGATTTTTACCTTTAGAGTATCATATGATTTAAAATAAAGCTGTCAAGAATTGTAGATAAATCAGATATGAATATTAGAGCTTCATATAATGATGCAGGAGTCTAAGAAAACTGGAAACAAAACTGCAATCAGATGCATGAAGACCATCTGAGAATCTTATAAGCCATAAAAAATAGTTTTAATCTTCAATCTATAGTATAAATAGATACACGAATACGTTAAAGGTCACTCATGAATGGCAGAGGTCAATGACAGTGACAATGCCTTAGAGACTGACCATATATGCATATGATCAGCAACCAAGCCTCACACCACCCAAGCTAGGAACAGGAAGAGTCAGGCAATGGATGCTTAGGACTCAACATGGAGACCTATAGGCTCCCCCAAACCACCCATCCTTAGGTCACATGATGGTGAGGTTGCAGACACGATAAGAAACTATTGAGCTTGACGGGGCTCAAACCCAAGTCCAGCAGATCGCGAGGCGGCGACGTTTGCAACAAGCTATCAAAACCCTTGGAACAGAGTAGACTATTTTATATTCAACTTGCACCGCTAAGAGACACAAATACCTAGATAACTAGATAATATTCAATGAAATACCAAAAGAAAAAAAAATATTTTTCCTTTGAGTTAAAAATGTAAAGCTAACACTCTCCAGGGAATGATTGATTGTTCGACCTGTCTTGTGGCGAAGCGATAAAATGGGGAATTGAGAAAAGATAAATCATCGTGCAGAAATGAATACACCATGCCACCTCCATTTATATAATAGAAGTTAACAGAAGTTCTTAACTTGTCCATATCATTATTTAGTTGGTTTTTGTTAGGGATCCTTTTTAGACATAATGCATCTTGTTAATAAATCTTTTAGTTTACGATAGAAATGATGAAAAACTATATTAGATCATGGTGAGGGGCAGATTGAGTTGGTTTGGCCATGCTTCTCTAAATCCCCAAGAGAGATTAGTTCACCAAACATTCAACGGGGTTCCTCAAGGCACTAGAAGAGTTGAAAGACCCAGACCAACATGGCTGAGTAGTATGAAGCGTGAAGTAGATGATGATTGGAGAATATTTTATTTAAAAGCTCAAGATAGAGACGACTGGCGAAGTCTAACTGTGGCCCTTTGCGTCAATAAGCGTGGGAGGAGATGATGATGAAGATGATGATGATTTGTAAGTCGGTAGTTCGAGCCTCACTCAACCCCGATTACTTGGATTACCATCTGCAAATTCCCCATCGTTTTAGTTTCACCTGCTGAATCATCAGCAGTTATTGCCTAGTGCTCCCTGGTCGTACCTTGGGTAGAGAGGGCACTATTACCCTTATCATGTATATCTGCTGTTGGTCTCAGTGATATCGTCCTGTTCCTTGCTTCTGCAGCTCATAAGTAACCTTTAAACCAGGCATGATCACCCTAAGACCCACGACGTGTTGTTGTGCGACCTCAAGACTTTTTCAATATAATGTGAGTGAATTTTCGGGATTTTTGTCCACTTAAATATTTTAATCATATCTATATATAACCCGTAATCATCCTTGTTATCATTAGGAAATAATGTAAGAGATGTTAGTCATACGTAAACTTTCATAGTAAGAAACTAAAACTAGGGAAAACAAAAAGGTTTATATTTGGTAAGTTATATTTCTTGCATATGTGTATTATCATGTGGCCTTCACTAACTACAAAAAAAAAAAAAAAAAAAAAAAAAGATTATATGCAAAACTTTTGTACAAACGATAAAGCCTCTGATAAAATAGCTGAAATCTCGGAAGAAAATAGAAAAAAAATAGCAAAAAATACTTGCTTATCAAAGTTCGAAAATAATTTGTTATTAACCATAAGAAAACCATATTAATAAATCAATGAAAGTTAGAAATAAATTTGATATATAGAAGCAAAGCTAAGACAACTCGATAATTTAGTTCTTTTACCGATGATAACATTATAAAAGTAGGAAGAAATAAAGGAAAATAGATAAAAGAAATTAGGTATAAAGATAAGAAATGTGAAATCCAGTAACACTAGAAAAACGTTAAGTAGAAAAACATAAAAACTAAACACACACACACATACATCCACACACACACACACACACACACACACACACACACACTCCCACGCACCAAACCATGAAGCAGGAAAACAAATTGCAAATTTATGAAGACAGTTGCTTTTCCTTTCGAGCCAGACCAGAGGCAATAAAAAGCAATAACATCTCCTTAGCGCCTTAAGAGACGTGATAACGATATTGGAAGACCACTTCGCCTTGTTATCGCATCTCGAGAGATTATATGAAGAGCTAATAATGTGCGGAGCGGGCCAAGATGTTGCTCTCTTTGCGAGATACTAATTGTTCAGTTGCGTGATAACACATGCAGTACATTTTACGAATCTGTTACGTTTATTCAGATATACGCTTGGTAAAGGGTGAGTGATTAGGAATGTTAATAATAATAAACAATGGGATAATTACTACTACTACTACTACTACTACTACTACTACTACTACTACTACTACTACTACTAATAATAATAATAATAATAATAATAATAATAATCTATGAGAAGTAGACCCTCTTTCAGGCAAGTCTCGTTAAAAATGATGGCTGCCACAGTAGCAATTATTTTATAACTGAGATTTTCAATGGCTCTGATTATCTTCTCAACAATACTGCATTTTATAGGTAGTAGGTTAGCCATGGCACCAGCCACCAATTGAGATACTACCGCTACAGAGTTATTGGGTCCTTTGACAGGTAAGAAGTACTACACTGTATCCCTCTCTCTGATTACGGCTCATTTTCACTTTGCCTATACATACACAGAATAGTCTGGACTATTCTTTTCCCATTTTCCTGTCCTTATATACATGACAACACTGAGATTACCAAACAATTCTTCTTTGCTCAAGGGATAAACTACTGTAATGTAATTGCTCAGTGGCTTCTTCCCACTTGTTAAGGGTAGAAGATACTCTTTAGTTATGATAAGCAGCTCTTCTACGACGACACTTAAAAATCAAACTATTGTTCTCTAGTCTTGGGTAGTGCCATAGCCTCTGTACCATGGCCTTCCACTCTCTTGGATTACAGTTCTCTTGCTTGAGGGTAGACTCAGGCACGCTGTCCCTATCATATTTCTCTTCCTTTTTTATAAGTTTTTAATTTACATATGAAAGATCTAATTTACTGTTGTTACTGTTCGTAAAATACTTTATTTTGATTGTGTATTACTTCTCTTGTAGTTTATCTATTTCCTTATTTCTCTTCCTCTCGTTTTGTTAAAGTTTTTATAGTTTATATAGGAGATATTTATTTTCCTGTTGTTACTCTTAGAATATTTTATTTATCTTTATTTTCCTTTCCTCACTGGGCTATTGTCCCTGTTTGAGCTCCTGGGCTTATAGCATCCTGCTTTTCCAACTAGGGTTGTAGCTTAGCAAGTAATAATAATAATAATAATATTAATAATAATAAAAATAATATTACAACCTTTGTTCACGCTGCACACACTTAACAGGAAGTTAAGCTGACCAAAATAGAAGAAGAAGAAAAAAAAAAACACAGAAAAGAAACTCTATCTTATTGAATGATACAGAAGACACACCAGCCCCGTCATAAACTGGGCCACAACCTAACCTGGAATTAGGAATGTTTGTTGTTTCAGAGGCCACATCATAGTAACGGCCTTAATTGAAGGGCCACTTAGCCTCCGCCTAAATGCAGGACCATGGAAACCAGTTTAGCCGGGGGATGGTCATGAATGAATTAAATTAATCTTGGAGCCGGTCGCTATCTTACGAGCTTCAGCTTTTACTTCTTTAATGAAATAGATGTACAATTTACACATACACTAATACACATACATACATATTATACATACATACATACATACATACATACATACATATACGGTATGTATATATATATATATATATATATATATATATATATATATATATATATATATATATATATATATGTTTCGGTGGGTTTCCAGGTGTGGTTGTTTACGTATGTGTGTATATATATACATACGTATATATACGTATATTTATATATATATATATATATATATATATATATATATATATATATATATATATATATATATATATATATACGTCTGTCTGTGTGTCGGTAGGTGTCTGGATGTGGTTATTCACGTACGTGTGTGCACATTATATATATATATATATATATATATATGTATATATATATATATATATATATATATATATATATATATATATATATATATATATAT
>NC_090736.1:27452755-27472755 GCF_036898095.1 Palaemon carinicauda
GCCTCAGATAGAATTGGGAACTGAAACCTCACGCCTTTAATCTTTATCTTACAATACCTTTCTCACACCATTCAATTATACCAGCCTATGTTTTCCCTTACACTATCCTCCATTCTCTCTACATGACCAAATAATCTCAAGAGACATTGTAACTTTTATTCACTAACGATAATCTTTAACCACTTCTAGCATGCCCATTTTTCTCATTTTTTTCAATCTTCTTCCGCTACGTATACTACATTTACTATAAATTTCGACACCGAAAACCCATTCTTCCTTTAGCATTCATATTTCAAACTTAAAGCACCATTATCTTGACTCACTCAATTAAAACTGACTGTTACAACAGCCCGTTAGGAAGTGATATCCGTACATCAAATCCCAAACCAGAAGAGTCACTTATGGAGAGGCCAGAAAACCCTTTATTATTATTATTATTATTATTATTATTATTATTATTATTATTATTATTATTATTATTATTATTATTAGCTAAGCTACAACCTTAGTTGGAAAAGCAAGATGATATTTGCCCAAAGGCTCCAACAGGGAAAAATAGTCCAGTGAGGAAAGGAAATAGATAAATAAATAAACGATATGAGAAATAATGAGCAATTAAAGTATTTCAAAAACAGTATCAAAATCCAAGCAGATATTTCATATATAAACTATAAAAACACTGATGTCAGCCACTTCAACATAAACTCTGACCCTAAATGGGAAATGTTTGTTACGTATGTAAGGTCATTCAATTTATCAAGGACAGTGGCAGCAGTAAGCGTTACAACGTGGGTATTGCTATCCAAGCAAGTGTCAATGGCTTCGAAACAAATGCTTAATGCGCCTTGGCACATTATATACTGATATATATATATATATATATATATATATATATATATATATATATATATATATATATATATATATATGTGTGTGTATAAATATATGTATGTATATATATGTATATATACACATATATACTGGATATGTATATATATATATATATATATATATATATATATATATATATATATATATATATATAGATTTATATATATATATATATATATATATATATATATATATATATATATATATATATATATATATATATATATATACATATATATATATATATATATATATATACATATATATATATTTATATATATATATATATATATATATATATATATATATATATATATATATATATATATATAATATATATATACTGCTCTCTCCATCATTCGGGTAGATGGGAGAGGGATTAGACATACCTTGCGTGAGGATTCATATGTACCTACATATTCAGCCGTCATTTTGACGGGTTGCGCACACTAGTTACATAAAAAAAAAAACTGCAAGACTGAAAACTATCAAAACCATAACCAAAACTTGATCAAAGTCAACAAACTCGGCTACGAAAAGTATCCAAGAAATATGTTCTCCGTTGTAAAGGAAAGAGGGAGGGATGGTTTAGGACAGAAAGAAAGGCGGGTTAACAAATGGACGTTTGGGGGGTTGGGGGGTTGGGGGTATTTTTGTGTTGGTTTATCGCACGAGAGAACACACCATCTAAACTTTGATGATTCGGGGTAACTATTTCCTTTCGGAAAGTCCTTCCACAGATTGCCCATCGAGGGACATGTTGCCTCTGAGGGTCTTGGGAAGGACGTCCTTCTGCGAATAACTCGGATAAGATCTGTGAGAGAGAGAGAGAGAGAGAGAGAGAGAGAGAGAGAGAGAGAGAGAGAGAGAGAGAGAGAGAGAGAGATTTTTATATATTTCTTTCTTCTTGGTAAAGGTGGCATACATCCACTTATTGATCAGTCCTTTCTTCCTTCTTCTCTCTCTCTCTATAACAATACTTGCAAACAAATGAAGCCGGAAGTCATCTTGGCCTTTGGAATCAGAAGTTACGTCAGCGTCTGGGCTCATTCGCAATTAGCAAAGGTTAATTAGCCCATGACTGCGTTCGATTCGCTTTTTAAGGCAGAGAACTTTCAACATTATTGACGAGTTGGAGCGAATTTGCCAATAATGACCAATCCGGTAGGAATATTTTTATTTATTTATTTTTCAAAAGAGGGGGAGGTCGTTAGTTGTGGGACTCAAGTTCGGATTTTGAAAATGATTTATGACGAAAGAGAAATATCGTGAGAGATAAATCCACTGAGATATGATCATAAAAATTATATAAAGATGTTACTTATTAAAGTCATACTACAATAATTATATACACACATGAGTTGTTTGCGTTATAAAATGAATTATGATGAAGGAGAAATATAGTGAAAGATAAATCCAATGATATATGATCATTAAAATTATATAAAGATGTTACTTAATAAAGTCATACTACAATAATTAGATATAATAATGAGTTGTTTTTTTTTTCAAAGAAAGTTTTAATTGAATAGAGGAGATCAGTTTTAGAAGATATGATTTATCTTCCACTTTTAGTTAATAGTAAATTAAGCAGATGATTTCTTATACAAAACTGTAGATAAATAAGACAAATCATTATCAAATATATATTGAGTTTTCATAAAAAATCAGACATAACGTACGTGTATATATATCTATACAAATATATATATATATATATATATATATATATATATATATATATATATATATATAAATATGTATATATATATATATATATATATATATATATATATATATATATATATATATATATATATATATATATATGAATATATTTCTCATTACATCTTCAAAAGGATGTGCAAATTAGTCTTCTGGAAGTTTGCCTATACTTTTTCACCAACGATAAAAGTGATATATGTGATTGGATCTCTTACGTATGTGACCAAAGATATATTGAGACATGATATATTAATTCTATGAAAATATATCATAGTTATCTTACATCATCAGGATATCTATCTATAAGGTAATGTAGCTATCTATTTATTACTATGAACAGTAATATTGAGAGTAATATTTTTTATTGCACAATCAAGAGTAAACCCCTAATTGAAGAAGTTACGAGTCAGTAGCTCCTTTAAATACTGTATCATATAGAGGACTCACCAGCATCACATCAAAACATCTGTACGAAATATAACTATTTACTTTCATCCTGTATTCATATGGACGCTAGAGTTGAGCTGTTTTCTGAGGAGGTTACTGGTGTTGTTAAGTAACGCAGGGGAGGCCTCAGATAGAATTGGGAACTGAAACCTCACGCCTTTAATCTTTATCTTACAATACCTTTCTCACACCATTCAATTATACCAGCCTATGTTTTCCCTTACACTATCCTCCATTCTCTCTACATGACCAAATAATCTCAAGAGACATTGTAACTTTTATTCACTAACGATAATCTTTAACCACTTCTAGCATGCCCATTTTTCTCATTTTTTTCAATCTTCTTCCGCTACGTATACTACATTTACTATAAATTTCGACACCGAAAACCCATTCTTCCTTTAGCATTCATATTTCAAACTTAAAGCACCATTATCTTGACTCACTCAATTAAAACTGACTGTTACAACAGCCCGTTAGGAAGTGATATCCGTACATCAAATCCCAAACCAGAAGAGTCACTTATGGAGAGGCCAGAAAACCCTTTATTATTATTATTATTATTATTATTATTATTATTATTATTATTATTAGCTAAGCTACAACCTTAGTTGGAAAAGCAAGATGATATTTGCCCAAAGGCTCCAACAGGGAAAAATAGTCCAGTGAGGAAAGGAAATAGATAAATAAATAAACGATATGAGAGATAATGAGCAATTAAAGTATTTCAAAAACAGTATCAAAATCCAAGCAGATATTTCATATATAAACTATAAAAACACTGATGTCAGCCACTTCAACATAAACTCTGACCCTAAATGGGAAATGTTTGTTACGTATGTAAGGTCATTCAATTTATCAAGGACAGTGGCAGCAGTAAGCGTTACAACGTGGGTATTGCTATCCAAGCAAGTGTCAATGGCTTCGAAACAAATGCTTAATGCGCCTTGGCACAGGAATGATTATAAACGTTGTGATCTACAGGTGTGAAAACCTCTTTTAAATGGTATATGGACCTCTCCTCCTCAGGTCAAAGGTCAATGGTAGTCATATGTTTTCGCACAAGAGGAAATCCTGTTGGACCCACTGTAGCTTATGGCATCCTGATTTTCCAACGAGGGTTGTAGCTTAGCAAGTAATAATAATAATAATAATAATAATAATAATAATAATAATAATAATAATAATAATAATAATAATAATAATAATAGTAAAGTATTTTCGACCGCCGGCTTGAAATTTGAATTTCAAAAGTTCAGACTTGCAGCAAATGTTTTTATGTTGAACAGGCCGACCTAAGTCTTTTTTGTAGTTTATATATAAAATACCTGTTTTGATGGTTTTACTGTTTTTAAAATCTTTTATTTCATTTCAATTGTTCCTTATTTCCTCATATTATTTATTTATTTCCTTTCCTCATTGGGCTATTTTTCCCTGTTGGAGCCCTAAGGTTGTAGCTTGGCAAGCAATAATAATAATAATAATAATAATAATAATAATAATGTGAAGATTAGCGATGGGTGGAGGCGTGAGTTTTGCAGTCCATAAAAACAATGATATAAACTATTCCTATAACAAATTTGTAGCACTTCCAGACTTTCATGGATGGATAAAGAGAACCGAAGTTGACAAATTCTCTATGAATAGATGGAAATCAGGATTTAAAACCATATATATATATATATATATATATATATATATATATATATATATATATATATATATATATATATATATATATTTATATATATATATATATATATATATATATATATATATATATATGTGTGTGTGTGTGTGTGTGTGTATAGATAGATAGATAGACATACAGATAGATAGATGTTTGCAATATATATGTATATATATATATATATATATATATATATATATATATATATATATATATATATATATATACATGCATACATACATATATATATATATACTGTATATATATATATATATATATATATATACATATACATACATATATATATATATATATATATATATATATATATATATAAACATTATATGCATACATGTATTGTATATAGCCAGAAAAATACAAGCCGCTATAATCTAGCTATGCTGTACCATTGTATCTGCACTTCAGAAACTCACCAACTCAAATAGTCAGCACACATTTAGAAAAAACTCCCTCACATTTAATATTCATGAAATGGACTGGATGAGTCTACCATGGCAGATTATATACAGAGGACAACTTTAGGTTTCGTATACTACCGCCATTCATCCATTTATAAAACATTGAGCCCGATGAAGAACTTGCAATTAATAACAGAAGAATCACATGCATTCAGATGCTTAATGCTCGTTTATAGTCATGGCTTATTGGATTCAATCCTTCATTAGAATTAATTTGGGATTGAACAAAGTCTGGACTTGAAGGGCATTGGAAGGGATTTGAACTGAAGGGAAATTGCATTCACATCCAGAGATGTGTATTTTGTTTGAAAAGGCTGGGAAATATTGGTT
The DNA here is from genome assembly GCF_036898095.1 of Palaemon carinicauda. NCBI lineage: Eukaryota > Metazoa > Arthropoda > Malacostraca > Decapoda > Palaemonidae > Palaemon > Palaemon carinicauda. Next base: position 27,458,318 of record NC_090736.1, read on the forward strand.
TTGTCTTTATCTGGAGATGAAACTTGAATTTAGCTGACACGTTCATTCTAATACAACAAAGACAATAGAAACCATATTTCAATTTATTATTATAAACAGTCAATATTACATAGATTAGCTTTTGCATTTGTGATAAACGTAGAGGAAGGCTGTCGATTCTTACATTCCTCTTGTCCGCATGGCATTAACTTCTTATAAATATTCATTAAAAGGTAAATTCTTGGCAACACTTATTCCAGGATATTTATCTTTTTAATTATTATTATTATTATTATTATTATTATTATTATTATTATTATTATTATTATTATTATTATTATTATTACTTGCTCAACAACAACCCTAGTTGGAAAAGGAGGATGCTATAAGACCAAGGGCCCAAACAGGGAAAGTAGCCCATTGAGGAAAGGAAATACGGAGATTAATAAACTACAAAAGAAGTAATTAACAATAAAACAACATATTTTAAGAGCAGTAACAACATTAAAATAAATCTTTCATATATAAACTATAAAAACTTAATAAACCAAGAGGAAGAGAAAAAAAATAGAATAGCGTGCCGGAGTGTACCGTCAAGCAAGAGAACTCTATGCCTATCCTAAGATAGTGGAAGACCATGGTACAGAGACTATGACATTACCCAAGACTGGACTTTAATCTGTTTTCAAATACGAAGGGCTACCTCAGTGTACCTTGCCTCGACGTTAGGACTGCTATAAATAAGACAAAATCTCGAGTTTGAACTTTTGTGAAAAGTTTCAGAAGAGTTTCATGCTTAAAAAAATCAGAAACTATATCCTGGATAGGCATTTGAGATACGCATTGTATACGCATTATTAGTTTCTTTTATCACGGTCACCTCACCATCCTTGTGAGCTAAGGATGGGGAGATTGGGGGAGCCTATAGGTCTATCTGCTGAATCATCAGCAGCCATTGCCTGGTCCTCCTTGGTCCTAGCTTGGGTGGAGAGTGGGCTTGGGCGCTGACCATATGTATATATGGTCAGTCTCTAGGGCATTGTCCTGCTCGATACGGCAACGTCCCTGTCCCTCGTCTCTGCTATTCATGAGCGGCCTTTAAACTTTAAACTTTTAAATAAATAACGTACGTCTAACATCCTACAGGTTAATTCATTTTTCACAGCGAGAAAAAGTATATATATATATATATATATATATATATATATATATATATATATATATATATATATATATATATATATATATATATACATATATAAAAATAGGAAATTAAGAATTATAAGAATCCACTATGATTCTCAACTGAAGTAAAGCCATGGCCAACCTCATCATAACTTCTAAATGTGGACGTCGAGCATTGCATTAAAGATGGCAATACGGTATTCAGGCGGCCGGCATCTCCCGAATATCCAAGTTATATTATCAAAGAGGGTAAAACTAAGTTTGGATAGAAGATATATTACCCATATTACTTGAAAAAAATCTCTTTTGTAAATACCTTTTTTTTTATTATTATTATAAGCTATGAAATTATAATCTTTAAGGTGATTAGTAAGGATTATTTTTTTCCTTTCATCCTGATATTCATGTCCATAACTAACTACTGTAACAGGAAATTTTCGTATGAATAAAAATGTCGTGTGGCGAATCAGTACAATTCTCTGAAGTCTTTAACTTTTCAATAAAATTCATTTCATAATTTGATATCTAATCTTATCGCCTGAATAAATTGGACATAATTGATAGATACATAATCATGCATCAATGTTCACTCACTTGCATAAATACATACATATTCGATTATTTACTTAATCCTCTGGCACCAACAGGATGCATAGGTCCTCAGTGAATTAAGGCCATATGTATATTTCCTGTGCCATCTCTTTGAGCACAACCCAAATCGCAGATCCAACCTCCATGCGGATTGTCATCAGCAACGTTTCTCTCGGTCTACCACGTCCTTTCCTTCCCAGCAGCTTCAATTCAGGTACATCTCGGACTAAATGATCATCCTTTTTTAAAATAATCCCCATCCATCTCCATCTTGATAATCTAACTGTATCATTCACCTCAAGAATAGACGCATTTGTTATATGCTACTACTATTTGATTCCTAAAATCCTTTTTCATTTTTTATTCTCAAAAGCAATAAATTTTGCATCAGTTGGTACAGGGCTATATTAGGGCTGGTGCCCAAAATTTAATATCGATCCTACATATATAATATATATTTTGATTTTGTGAGAATTGATATTAGATTTGACCATCACACTGTTTTTAGGATGCCAATTGCTTGTTCTGCCTTCCATATCCTCTCCTTGAATTCTGTAACAAGCGATCCATTGCAAGTAATGATGGTTCCTAAAAATTGGAAAGAGTTTGAGTTTGCTATTATTACTCCTCCAGCAAAGCAGTTAATCTGATCTCCAGTATGGTTGATCACCAATCCAACCTTTCTCCCTTCCAGTAATAACCTATCAATAATTTCCTGCATTTCTGTCATTGGACAGGCAATTAGAATGATATCCTGTGCTTATTCAAGATCATATTATCTCTGATCCCCTTTCCACTGAATGTCATTATTCATTCCTTGCATTACCCTGTATATAACATAATCAGTCGCAATGATAATTAGTAGGGGGGACAGTATTTCACAAAGCAGTACTCCAGTCTTGACTTCAAATGCATCTGTAAGATTACTATCAACCATTACCCTACAACAAGTCCCACTATGTATATCCATTATCTATATATATACATACATATATATATATATATATATATATATATATATATATATATATATATATATATATATATATATATATGTGTGTGTGTGTGTGTGTGTGTATATATATATATATATATATATATATATATATATATATATATATATATATATATGTGTGTGTGTGTGTGTGTGTGTATAAATATATATATATATATATATATATATATATATATATATATATATATATATATACATATATATATATATGTATATATATATATATATATTTATACATATATAAATATATATATATGTATATATATATATATATATATATATATATATATATATATCACATATATTACACAAACACACGTAACATCATCTAGCACTCAATCTATCGAGCCAAACGTAACTTCAGATATAATAGTGCGAGTAAAGAAAACTTTGCCGAGATCTGAAATATTAATCCTTTCCGACACTTTGAAAACTAACGGATTGTTCGTCACACAAGCTATTTATACAGTCGGCTCACAACAACAATGTAATATTGAAGTCTGTAATCATTTAAATACCACTTTAGTAATTCACAAAAATCAACATATCCTGGATGTAGAAGTTTATAAACATCGTATTCTTACCGTCGCTGAAATCAATCAGACTCAATCAGTTGCGGATGAATTCCTTTTGCAGTCTATTGAAAATAAAATCAATAAAGACATTCAAGAAGAGGAAATTCAGCAGAAATTTTTTGTTCTTCTAACTAAATATCATGATGTTTTCTCCACTATGGATGGATCCTTAGGTAAAACGGATGTCATAGAACACCAAATAAGGTTAAAAGACAAGCAGAAAATTATCGATGTACCTTCGTACAGACTCCCAATGAGATTCCAGAATGAGATAAATGATGAAGTAGGTAAAATGCTAGAAGAAGGAGTCATTAGGAAATCGAACAGCCCTTATAATTTTCCATTAATAGTTGTACCGGAAAAAGATCGAACATGGCGTATCTGTGTAGACTTCCGTCGCTTAAATGAGGAAACGATCCCTGATCGATTCCCAGTGCCATGTACAGACAATATTTTATCTTTGCTAGGTCAAAACAAATATTTTACCAGTTTGGACTTACTTAAAGGCTTTCACCAGATATCATTAGTAGAAGATAGTATCCCATACACTGCCTTCAGCACAGCCAGGGGACATTATGAATTTTTGCGTATGCCTTTTGGTTTACGTTGTGCTCCCATAACATTCACTAGAATGATTAACATAGTGTTTGGAGACTTGTTAGGGAACATATTGCATGCCTATATGGACGACCTTGTAATCTTTTTTAATACCTTAGAAGAACATCTACGTAAACTGGAACTAGTGCTACAGAGATTAAGACAGCATAACTTAAGGGTAAAGATTATTAAGTGTGAATTTTTCAAAACAGAATTAGTCTATTTAGGTTTTACAGTGTCTAGCCAAGGTCTTGAAGTAGTCCACGATAAGATGTCGGCTATCCGTAACTTTCCGATACCTACTGATGTCAAGGGAAAACAACAATTTCTGGGTTGTAGTGGAAATTACAGGCGTTTTATACGCAATTATTCAATAATAGCCGCTCCCCTAACTGATCTTACAAAGAAGGGTGTAGATTTCATATGGTCTGAGCAGCATCAACAGGAGTTTAATACCTTGAAAGATGAACTGTGTAGTTCTCCTATATTAAAATTTCCTGACTTCGGTAAGGAATTCTTCATTGCAACAGATACCTCAAACCTAGGAGTAGGTGGGGTATTGCTTCAGCAATATGACAAACAGTTTTTCCCGATAGCTCTTTATTCACGTAAACTGAGACCTTCCGAAAGTAAATACCCAGTAATAGACAAGGAAGGGCTAGCTATTATTAATTCACTAGTGCATTTCAAGTTCATAATATACGGTTATCCCGTCAAGGTTCTTACTGATCATAAGCCCCTAACCGACTTCTTTAAAGGCTTTAGTCACAGCCCCAAACGAACTCGGTGGCATTTGATCATCCAAGACTTTGGTGCAAGGATCGGGTATTTACCTGGGAAAGCAAATATCATTGCTGATGCATTATCACGCAACCCCATGTCATCTTGTACGGAGCCATTAGCTGAATTAATAGATATATCAACATCCATGCCTATTGTTAAAACTGTATCTGAACAGGAAGATCTGGGCTGGAGTACTGAACTAATACAGACTGAACAAAGAAAAGATCAGAAATTAGAAAAAATAATAAATGCTTTGAACGGAAATCCTAAGGAAAAGGAAAATATAAAGTATACGCAACAGAATTATATAATCAAAGATAATATTCTGTGTAGATCCGTGACAAGGAAAACCTGCAATACACCACAGGTGACTAACGACCAGGTGGTGGTACCAATCTCACTTATACCCACTGTCCTAAAGTGGTTGCATGCAAATCCATTGCATGGACACCCAGGGTTCTCCATAATGTCACAGAAAGCCAAATCATTGTTTTATTGGCATACGATGCTTACAGATATAAAAAAGCACATAGCTAATTGTTGCACTTGTCAGGAAAACAAAGGGCACACGAAAATACCTGTCAGCCTAGGGGCTTATCCCGTGCCAAATCAACCCTTTGAAAGAATACATTTAGATTTATTAACAGGGTTTCATGAGTCAGACAGAGGAAATAAGCACCTCTTAGTAATTATATATGCTTTGACTTGATATACAGAACTGATAGCGCTTAAAACTAAAACCGCGTTCAAGTGCGCTAGTAAGTTTTACGAGTGCTACATTTGTAAACATGGAATTCCACACACGATAATCTCAGACTCGGGTGGAGAATTTAATAATCATTTTCTTAACTCATTGTGTGAATTCCTTAGCATAAAGAAAATCAATACTAGGATCTATCACCCAGAGTCAATGGGCTAGTGGATAGCGCGAATAGGAAGGTTTTAAACATATTAAGAGTTACACTAGGGGGATTAGACCCCAACTGGGATATTGCCATACCTTCGGTACTAAGTACTTTGAATCACTCATATCATGTATCTACTAATATCTCGCCACACGAGGCACTGTACGATACCCCAGCTAGAACGCCTTTCCATGTATTAACGCCTACAACTAATTTATCAAATCCTTTAAAGGATGTTATAAATGCAAGCAAAAGTCGTTATGATATCCTTCGAAAGAATTTAGAAGAATCACAAATTATAACGAAAAGGAATCATGATAAAATAGTGAAGCCAATTAAAACATATACCATTGGTGATAATGTATACATACAGGTAAATGTACGTAAAGGACTCAATTACAAACTGACATATGAGTTTGAAGGCCCATTTAACATTTTGGAAACATTAATGGCCAATAGATTTAGAGTTCAAAACGTATCCTAACCCACTGATGAGAGAATTGTACCATTGGCTCACATAAGAAATTAAAATAAGAGAGAAGGAAGTGAGGGAAATTTTTTTATTTATGAAACTTGTATAATATTTGTATGTAAACATTTTTTTTTCTTCTTAATACAGGAGTAATTACATATATTTTTCTCATTGCAGGTTTCCAAAATGAAGTTTTTATTGTTAGGAGTGATATTGTTCGCTCAGACATTTTTTTCGTGTGGGAAGAGCCCTAAAACTAGAAATATAGATTTTAAATATGGCACTATAGTAGAGAGAACAGAAGACGTTTTTATTACAGCAAGCAATATAATTATAGAATTTAATATGCAAGCGATTTTCCTCCCAGAGAATGACGTCACTAGCTTAAAGAGAGACCTGTCAAGGTTTGCTGCTTCATTAAATGAAATGCATAAACGACATTTTCCTTTTAATACAGAGAGTTCGCTTGCACCAACACCAAGCATAGCAGAAATGCTATCATACGACTTGCAAAATAAGACTGACGAGGCAGAAGCTCTGGCTCGAGACCTACTGATGTCGATAGTGTGACACACTAACCTGGAAAGACATAACCCGTTTATTTTTTCTGCACTAGACATCTTTGGATCTGTTGCAAGTTTAGGCTTAGGAATTTCAAATCCTCTTAAAATCAGTAATCCAAATAAGAAAATTGAGTTTTTAGAACATGAAAACAAACTAGTTTTATCAAAACTAAGGAATCAATTAACATCAATTAATCAAATAATGAGTTTGGTGAACGAACATTCTAGTAATATCAGTCAGATTATGGAAGTACAAAACTTGCTGGCAACGTTAATGTATTATAATTCAAAAATAGATTATATCCATACTAAAATTTCACATTTTATTGAAAAATCAAAAGGCTATGTGGAAGCTATTAAGTTAGCAACTAAAGGTGTTTTATCACCACATCTTTTGCCAATAAAAAACCTAATGTTAATTTTAGAGAACGGACGGAAGAAAATAGGTTAAGTTAGACTTTTATTATAGCTTAATTACAGTAAGCGTTGAAAATTACAGGATCATGATTACAGTTCCCTTTGATTCTTCCGATGCCTGGCAATCATACAAAATATCACCATTCCCAACTTTCATGACGAAAAACTCAAGTCCAGTAATATCCAGTTTGATAGGACACATATTGATTTCCCCTGATAAGGAAACATATACGGTCATTAGAGATTTAGATAAATTAACCCACTGTTCAGAAGCAATGAATAATGAAGTATGAACAGCTGACTCCTTTGAATTCCATCATATATCAATGGATTCATGCAAGTTAGGTATAGTGCTAAACGGTGCTCTCTCCAATACATATGAAAATTGTATAAAAAAAACTTTATCCTTTTAATGATAATAAGTTCAATTGCAGATTGAACAACGGCTCGTGGATACGATATAACAAGGCCGGCTTCAATGTATCAAGCACGGACGGATCCACGTCCTACTCCCAGGTCTTCGTTGCAGCTGACGGTTGCATCGGTAGGTCCACGAGTTACACGGTCCAAGGAATTAACACTATCATCAAGGAATGGACCTACTTCGCGAATTTCATGTGGACCACTACAATCCCATCCTTACCTCTCCCATACAATGCACGAGTGGCTAATCGATTGATGAAATTAACCGAGATGGACCAACCGTCACCAACTTATGCAGGGGGAATCTTCGTTTCTACGTGTTGCTGGGATCTATCAGCGTTACCGCGGTGATTTTTATCGCCGTTAACATCTTTGTTTGGCGTAGGTTAAGGCAAAAACAGGTGGAGCTCCAGAGGAACGTTTTGCCATGTCCAGACAACAATCCAATTGCTTTGAAAGCATTTACATTTAGAGCCATTTGAAATCGGCCATTCCACTTGACTCGGGGGGTAAAATTGTCTGGAACTGTGAATTGTGTGAAAAGCGGTCAATACGCTAGTAATATGTAGTTGAAGAGACTCCAGGACATTGCATTTTATAAACATTATAAAAGTGTTTTTTGGGCACCTAATAAAATATTGTAGCCCTATACATTTAAAAAATAAAATGTATATTTGGGAATTTCATAAAACATATAAGCCTTATATATATATATATATATATATATATATATATATATATATATATATATATATATATATATATATATATATATATATATATATATATATATATATATATATATATGAAACCGTGGTGCGTGTACGTACCAGGAATCTTTTATATGCACATTAATATCAACTTTGATGTATTTATATCTTTACCAAGGTAACAAATATTCTAAATCAGTTACTAATGAACATTAATATCTATTATAATAATCTGTATCTTTGCAAAAGGTAAAAATTATTCTTTAACAAGTTAACAATTCATATGTACATTCAATTTTTTTTTTTTTTTTGGTAACTCATAATAATTTTCTAGCAATATGCCATAAATAGATCTGTATTTTCCATGCATTTTTCTTTATTTTTGACTATGTCCGTTAGGTATGTATTTTTTTTTTTTTTAAATATACCATTTTTGCATATTCATCCTTAATCACTTGTTTATGGCTATGGCTAAAATATATATCCAGTCATTCTCCTAGGAAACATATTTTTAACGTAATTTTAATGTTCAAATACTTGAAGGTAGCTGTCCGAACTAATGTAATGACAATACATTGATAAACCCATGACCTAAGAGATCATTGGAAAGTTGGAGTGTGACGACAGCCATAAGAGGATGTGAAAATAGACTAAGCTAAATCATTGAATAGGTAACATTCATTTATGTATAGTAAACATGTCACAAACCTCCCGTGAGAAACAGTTGACCTTTTGATCTCTACACCGGAACCACCGGGCTTCCGATTATAATCCTACGTAATCATATTTGTAATATATGCTAAGATAGCTAATGTCACGTTATCGACCCAAACCAATTATAAATCAGTTCTATTCATCTTTTCATACAGAATGGTGTTCCGACCAAACCATCCATACTCTAGTGATGGAGCGCTAACAATAAATTGTTAAAAGTTAACTTAACTGTGACTTATTCTAAGAAGTAACCTACAAGTCTAAATAATTCTATATCACATTGAAGAGATATGAGACAGGAACAATGAATGTGTGCGTATAACATTCTCACACCAACATATATATATATATATATATATATATATATATATATATATATATATATATATATATATATATATATATATATATATTTATATATATATATATATATATATATATATATATATATAAATATATATATATATATATATATATATATATATATATATATATATATATATATATATATATATATATATATATATATATATATATTATAGCTTAATTACAGTAAGCGTTGAAAATTACAGGATCATGATTAGAGTTCCGTTTGATTCTTCCGATGCCTGGCAATCATACAAAATATCACCATTCCCAACTTTCATGACGAAAAACTCAAGTCCAGTAATGTCCAGTAAGCAGTACCACTCGAGCGATCATTAGAACAAGAAGGTACTCGTCTGAAGAGTCTCTAGCTGTGTAAAGTCTATTCACGAAAATTTTTATAACAAAGTGAAAATAACCCATGTTCCGATGTCTCATTATCCGTCGACATGAGACATATATATATATATATATATATATATATATATATATATATATATATATATATATATATATATATATATATATATATATATATATATATATATATATATATATATATATATATATGAAACCGTGGTGCGTGTACGTACCAGGAATCTTTTATATGCACATTAATATCAACTTTGATGTATTTATATCTTTACCAAGGTAACAAATATTCTAAATCAGTTACTAATGAACATTAATATCTATTATAATAATCTGTATCTTTGCAAAAGGTAAAAATTATTCTTTAACAAGTTAACAATTCATATGTACATTCAATTTTTTTTTTTTTTTTGGTAACTCATAATAATTTTCTAGCAATATGCCATAAATAGATCTGTATTTTCCATGCATTTTTCTTTATTTTTGACTATGTCCGTTAGGTATGTATTTTTTTTTTTTTTAAATATACCATTTTTGCATATTCATCCTTAATCACTTGTTTATGGCTATGGCTAAAATATATATCCAGTCATTCTCCTAGGAAACATATTTTTAACGTAATTTTAATGTTCAAATACTTGAAGGTAGCTGTCCGAACTAATGTAATGACAATACATTGATAAACCCATGACCTAAGAGATCATTGGAAAGTTGGAGTGTGACGACAGCCATAAGAGGATGTGAAAATAGACTAAGCTAAATCATTGAATAGGTAACATTCATTTATGTATAGTAAACATGTCACAAACCTCCCGTGAGAAACAGTTGACCTTTTGATCTCTACACCGGAACCACCGGGCTTCCGATTATAATCCTACGTAATCATATTTGTAATATATGCTAAGATAGCTAATGTCACGTTATCGACCCAAACCAATTATAAATCAGTTCTATTCATCTTTTCATACAGAATGGTGTTCCGACCAAACCATCCATACTCTAGTGATGGAGCGCTAACAATAAATTGTTAAAAGTTAACTTAACTGTGACTTATTCTAAGAAGTAACCTACAAGTCTAAATAATTCTATATCACATTGAAGAGATATGAGACAGGAACAATGAATGTGTGCGTATAACATTCTCACACCAACATATATATATATATATATATATATATATATATATATATATATATATATATATATATATATATATATATATATATATATATATATATATATATATATATATATATATTTATATATATATATATATATATATATATATATATATAAATATATATATATATATATATATATATATATATATATATATATATATATATATATATATATATATATATATATATATATATATATATATATATATTATAGCTTAATTACAGTAAGCGTTGAAAATTACAGGATCATGATTAGAGTTCCGTTTGATTCTTCCGATGCCTGGCAATCATACAAAATATCACCATTCCCAACTTTCATGACGAAAAACTCAAGTCCAGTAATGTCCAGTAAGCAGTACCACTCGAGCGATCATTAGAACAAGAAGGTACTCGTCTGAAGAGTCTCTAGCTGTGTAAAGTCTATTCACGAAAATTTTTATAACAAAGTGAAAATAACCCATGTTCCGATGTCTCATTATCCGTCGACATGAGACATATATATATATATATATATATATATATATATATATATATATATATATATATATATATATATATATATATATATATACATATACACATATGGTCTCCCCAAGGAAAAATGTTATGAGGAAACACCCTCAGATACCATTTCCTGGCATCTGACAACATATTGTATCAAAAACAAAATAATATTTTTGGGAGATTTTTATGTGACCAATTCCAATTTTCACACAATAACAATCATTAAATACCAATAGGCATATATATATATATATATATATATATATATATATATATATATATATATATATATATATATATATATATATATATATGTATATATATATATATATATATATAGAATAATTGTAAGTAAGCAAAATTAGGAACAAGCATATTTCTAATATAAACATACAAATTTAAAAGTGATGTCTGAGACCAGAAAATATGCATATTAAAAGTGTATGAATAATGTATAATTAATTTTTCATAAGTTCTGAAATTATATAAAAGTATACATATTTAAAAAGAATTATGAAGAAATTATATATATATATATATATATATATATATATATATATATATATATATATATATATATATATATATATATATATATATATTCAAATAAGCCATATATATTTTTGATACATTAATGTCTGGATTCTCTTAACGACCTCGGGATCAGAGCCCCAGGCGAAATCACACAAAGACAAGAGCTTGGGTCCGGCCGGGTATCAAACCCTGGTCGGCAAGCTTGTATAGACAGTGACCAAGCCACTTGGCCACGTGGCTTAGTCACTGTCTATACAAGCTTGCCGACCAGGGTTCGATTCCCGGCCGGACCCAAGCTCTTGTCTTTGTGTGATTTCGCCTGGGGCTCTGATCCCGAGGTCGTTAAGAGAATCCAGACATTAATGTATCAAAAATATATATGGCTTATTTGTATATGAAAACACGTCTAAATGTGAAAAATTTATCATATATATATATATATATATATATATATATATATATATATATATATATATATATATATATATATATATATATACATACATTCATGCATATGTTTATATGTGCGATATTCGTCAACTACATGTGTTTGCGTGTGACAGGTTTTCATTTTATTACTGCGTATCAATGATGTAGTTTGTTACTATAATAGTGTTTGGTAATGATGTATAGATTAACATATGTTTGCACGGTATGCTATGGGGGTCAAACATTATAAGTGGCTTGATTCCCAATATGGGGGCTGTGAAACTATGATGCTGGGTACTAACATGATACTTACGTGGCAGGGGCGGGGGTGGGAGGGTGAGACTGTACAAGAACTGTTGCCAGAGATGAAATGTATTTACAAAATGTAAATCTGAATGTTTAAAAGCATATTTTACACAAAAAAGTGTGGGCTATAGCCCCCCCCCCCATTTCCACCCCTTGCTCCTACACCCCTGACACACACACACACACACACACACACACACATATATATATATATATATATATATATATATATATATATATATATATATATATATTTATATATATATATATATATATATATATATATATATATATATATATATATATATGTGTGTAAGTTAGCTACTTCCAGGAAATTCTAAATAGATCTGGAAGTGTGGGGGGGGGGGGTTGGCCTAAGGTCATCAGATCTATCTACAGTAGTAACATTTATCGAGCATTAGAACAAACCCCGTTGAAGGCAACTCTCTCAGCCAGCTTGCCCCCCCCCCCCCCCCCCCCCCCCCCCCACCGTTCTCGGAAAAAAAAAAAAAAAACCATATAACATACCTCGAAGATTTTTGAGATCAAAGGAATTGCCTATTTTCTCTTAATTAAATATGACGCAATACCTCATAAAAATATAAAACAACATTACATAAGCCCTTGTTCATAACTCGTATGGTAATATAACCCTCTTAGAAAGTTACGTAAGAATGTAACGAACATACGTGAAATAAAAAGTTAATTCTTGAAAATAACGTAAATTTACATTTACTGACTTGAATGAAGAATACAATGAAATCATCGATGGAAGTCTTACATAATTTACATAAGAAGCTTATACCTACATGAGAGGAACTCATCTTAAGAGCTGGCTATTTAACTTTACAGATAAAAAACATAAATAAATACATTAATAAACTATTTACTCTATGCTAGACCAGCTTCGTAAGAATATATATATATATATATATATATATATATATATATATATATATATATGATGTGTGTATATGCATACAACATCATATATTCTCTATTTTTACATATGTATTTCACTTCCTACTTAGTTGGTTCTCTGAGGGAGAGGGAGACAGAGAGATACTAATTATCTAGGAATAAAACCATTACAGATATAAAATTATGCAAAATCAAGCACATGCAGAGAAACGGCGTTAACAAAACCTCAAACAATCTTTACTATTGTACTGAAAAGAGAGAGAGAGAGAGAGAGAGAGAGAGAGAGAGAGAGAGAGAGAGAGAGAGAGAGAGAGAGAACTTCCATTGCATACGTATTTACTCCGGCAAATAGTAATACCTTAAATCCCTATACATGTTTTACTTGCTTCTTTTTCTTCATGAAAAAAGGTTTGCAAATACGACTGAAACCCCTTTGATGAACAGCAGACCAAATACATTTAATTCGAAGAGAATAATTCCACCGAGAGCACCAACAAATCAGAGACACCGAGTGCATTTACTGAGGACAATTTCCGTCCAATTGAATTAAGAATGAGGCCTTTTCCTCAAAACTCATTTGGGAGAACTGAGGTGTTTTGAATTCAGAGCCTTCGTGTCCATTACTTCGGGGGGAACTTAAGTGAATCGTTAGACGAGGAAAGACAATTGTGGGGAGTTCAGACATTTCGGGAAATTGTTCGGTTGAGACATTATTTTTAGTTTGATATAAGGATTTCATTAAGGAAATATTTGCGCTTTCAATTTTATGTAATTGCTTTATGATAATTGTAATACTATGCCAACAACAGCAAAGGAGAGAGAGAGAGAGAGAGAGAGAGAGAGAGAGAGAGAGAGAGAGAGAGAGAGAGAGAGAGAGAATTCCAACAGAGGACTAG
>NC_090736.1:27477755-27482755 GCF_036898095.1 Palaemon carinicauda
AATAGAAAATAATTGATGAAATTGAACATTCATATCTTAATTTAGAGTAAGTATATGTAATTTAAAAATTCATAATTATAAGTATGTTGTTATGAAAACAAACAATCCATTAAACCGAATGATAGAAATAACTGCCCATTTTAACAATATAAATTCCATTTAACTGGTAAAACCTTCAATTTCATTCTTCCTTTTATTTGCTTATTTCTACTGCAATAAATCGCAAACCCACGGAATGTACTGATAAATTTAAATTTGTAGGAAAATGTAACATTTGCTATACAGGTATAAGCAATACCATCTCTATTATTGAGTATAAACATATCGATACCAGTCTTCCTTTCTTCTCCAAAAAACAAATCACTGCAGAGCTTGCTTTAAAAATTTCCTTGAAATTTTTACATTTAGAATATCTTATTACCCTAATCACATTTTTTCTTGTATAATTCGTTTTTTATGAGTTTCGTGGCAAGGATTTTGCAAAATATCCTGAAGAGTTCTCTTCAATATCGAGTTTAGTGAACGGGTCGCTACAAAAACACAGAAGTCCTTTTTTATGATAAGTATAAAGATTACATTGCTGCAATCTTGCAAAGCTTTAAAGTCACTCATTGATGGCAGAGGAAAGGGGCAGGACAATGTCCTAGAGACGGACTATATATAGTTATGTTCAACTAGGACCAGGGAGGACCGGACATTGGCTACTAATGACTCTTCAGGTAGACAAGTATGCTTCCCAAAACACCCCATCGCTAACTCACAAGGATGCTAAGGTTCCAGACGCTACTAGAAATTAACGAGCTTAAGAGGGTCTCCAACCCACGTCCAACAGATAAGGTCAAGGTCACGGTGAAGCAAAATGTCCAATTCACGTAATGAGCCATAAGTCAGGACATCATTGTCACAGAGACTTCAAACCTGGTTCCTATTTGAGTGTATGAAAATTCACACCAATTAATACATTTTGAGGTCAAAGGTCAAGGTCAAGGTCGAACTAAAGGTAGAGAAATAACTGCCGCGGCAGAAGTCTGCACTCTACTGAGTGCCCCTCCAGTTACTAATGTGATCAGGTTGCAGCAACAATGTTCCCAGAAAATTTACTTCTGCATTGAGTTCGGTGATCAGGCTGCTGAAAATTTTCTTGGAAAATCCTCTGTTATAAAGAATTTCATCATCATCTCCTCCTACGCCTATTGACACAAAGGGCCTCGATTAGATTTTGCCAGTCGTCTATATCTTGAGCTTTTAATTTAATGCTTCTCCATTCATCATCTCATACTTCACGCTTCATAGTCTGCAGCCATGTAAGCCTGGGTCTTCCAACTCCTCTAGTGCTTTGTGGAGCCCAACTGAACGTTTGGTGAACTAAGCTCTCTTGAGGTGTGTGAAGAGCCTGCCTAAACCATCTTCATCTACCCCTCTTCAGGATTTCATCCACATAAGACGCTCGAGTAAAGATTTTAGTGGCATTTTTTTTTCCAGAAAATTCTTTTCTTGAATGAGTTTAGTGGTCAGGTGTAGCATAAAATTACATTGAAAGTTCTCTGGTACAAGTGTAGTTTCCCCCCATCAGACGCATAGAAAACTGGAATTTCAATTCCGTTTTCTATTGCACTATACCCAGTTCTATGGACACGCCCACCTCCCAACCATAGCAACGTTTAAAACAAACATCCCAGGTTATTTTTGTCGTTCGTTGCAAATATTGTAATGGAGGAATTACAGAAGCTTCAAAAGATTTTGATATAAGATCCTATTTAAGATTATTTTCTGACGCTTCGAGATATGCTTAGTAACTCCTGTTTCATACAATTTTTCGATAGAAATAGCAATTCTTTTACAGCAGAGTGGCTGGGTTACTACAAGATTTCTAAGAAAAGGCTAAGACAACGTCTATAAAAAAAAAAAAAAAAACTGCGTAATTTTAGTCTGGAATACTTAGTAAGAATATACTGTTCTCAGCCACATTTCAGTAAAATACAGGCAGCCGTAATTTTACCCTACTTTCTTATTATCTTTTACGGGTTGGTGACTGTTATATCACTCCTTTGCGTCAATATATCCCTCTTTAAAATGGTAAATGCCTGGCAACATTTATTTAAGGATTTTTACCGTTTTTTTACGGCAAATTTTCAAAAGTGTACTACAAACAATTTACTGGTAATGTTACGGCATAGTTTTCTTAAAGTTTCTTTAGGAAGCAATTCATCTGTTTTCAAGGAAATCTCTTTTGCAAACAATCTACTGTTAAGTTTACTTCACAATTTTCTTCAAGTCTCTCATAAAAAGTTTAGTGATGGTATTGATGTAAAGTTTCTTGGCAAGGTCTTAACAAAAGCGTAGTAGTTAGGTTGTTCTAAGATTATCCCTCACAACGTTACAAACTTTCAAATACCAATCATGACTTATAAATTATGATTTACAATCTCATCCAATAGTTAAACCAAAATTAAACTTTTCGGTTAAAAATAAGATAAGATTTAACCTGACTTCAGTCTAACATTAGCCTACTCAGAATCTACTGAAAAGTAAACTTGTATTTTACTGACGAGAAATAATTGGAAAATTTTTGAACTTCAATAACGAATTCCACTTCATGCTTCACAGGCATACAAAAAGTATTTTCTAGGAAGAATATTTTACGTTGTTAAGTAAAATACATTTTTGTGAGGTACAGTTTGCCGTGTTTATGGAATCGATCTATGTCTGGTTATAAACGGAAGTTTGATACATAATCAATAGCATGTGAGGGAAAGTATTATATATATATATATATATATATATATATATATATATATATATATATATATATATATATATATATATGTATGTATGTATGTATGTATGTATGTATGTATGTATGTATGTATGTATGTATGTATGTATGTATATATATATATATATATATATATATATATATATATATATATATATATATATATATATATATATATATATATATATATATATATTCCTCAACTCATCCTACGCCTATTGACGCAATGGGCCTCAGTTAGTTTTCGCCAGTCGTCTATATCAGGCGCTTTTAATTCAATAGTTCTCAATTCATTATCACCTACGTCACGCTTTATAGTCCTTAGTCATGTAGGCCTGAGTTTTCCAACTTTTCTAGCGCCCTGTGGAACTCAGCTAAACGTTTGGTGAACTAATCTCTCTTGTGGAGTGTAAAGAACATTCCCAAACCATCTCAATCATGATCTCGTCCACATATGGTACTCGAGTAATTTCTCTTAGTTTATTTTGTAATCCTGCCATGCCATTTAACTCCCAATATTCTTCTGATGGCTTTGTTCTCATATCTACTAAATCTATAGGAGATTGCTTCATTATTATAACATGACTCATGTCCACATATACCTAAAGTAAAACTACGACAGTCTGAGCATGAGACAAATATCTATCCACGAATGGAAAAAAAAAATAGATTTTACAAATACCTATGTCGCATCATAATTAACAGACTTACGACTAAAAATTGTATAGTTACATCACATTGTTACAATCTTGGGATCCTATATCGCTTTTAACAAATCACAATAATAAAACTCTATGAATAATTATATAACTATATAATACTTTATACAATATAATATTCTTTCGTCATAACATGTTACAACTTTCTTAACGAATATACTAGGCATTACTTCTCTTCTTTTTATTTCCCATCGCAAATCCTCTTTCTAATTTGTTTTTAACATCTTATGGTACTTCAATACGAATAATAATGAAAAAAAAAATATCTTCTTTCATCCTAATATTCTTCTTTCTGGGAAATAAACTTTGAACTTTAGTATTATCTTTCTTACCTCCTACACAGATTCGAAACAAATCCCTAATTTTAATAGCAAAAAAGTAGACTAACAATAAATAATCTTCATATATTGAGGACTATGAGGCGTTAAGTGGGAAATGATGAATGGAGAAGTATTGAATTAAAAGCTCCAGATAGAGATAACTGCCGAAATCAAACCGAGGCCCTTTAGGGAGCAGATGATGATGATGATTGTCACTCTGAACATATTTTAGGATAGAATTCCAGGAACAATTAGAAAGGAACTACTGTGCATTTCTTGGCCGTGTCCAATTGATTTTCGCTGATAAAATCCTACAAAAATATCGGATATGGGTCACATGTTGGAAACAGGTATTTGAAGCCACAGCCTAATCGGCAAAAATATGCAATAATGTCTAATGTGAATATTAAAGGCACTTACCAGAGTAAATCTAAGAAATTGAAAGGGTAACTTAGCTAAATTTAGACGCACCCAGAGAGAGACTATGTAGACGTCATTACTGAAGGCCCTCCCACTCATTGATACTCTACTGTAGTATGACATAGTTACTAGAAACTCCAGCAGTATAGCCACTTTATGAATGAAGACGCACAAACAGCAACCCTATACACATCTCTCTCTCTCTCTCTCTCTCTCTCTCTCTCTTACAGTATCTATCTATCTATCTATCTATCTATCTATATATATATAAATATATATATATATATATATATATATATATATATATATATATATATATATATATATATATATATATATATATATATATAAAAATAAGGAGATCAGTAGAATAGGTAAATTGTTAAATATGGTTGATGAAGCTAGTCAGTGAGATAGTTTGTAGTCAAGAAAAAATCTGTCATCACTTATTCTTATAGTGAAAATTTAGAAATACATTAATATAAACAAAAGCAGCCTTGCAGCCACGAGGACAATTTACCAGGACTGCCATAAGTGAAGCACCAGACAGCCGTCACGTAGAACAGATTGGCTTTGACGTATGAATGCCCTGCTGTTCTCCTCCTGTTATCAGCGTGTTTACTATTATGAATGGAGAGTTTACTGGGTATTACGTCTGATGTCATAGTTCACGTCACAACTAGCCTCTCTCTGGGTGCGTCTAAATTTAGCTAAGTTATCCTTTCAATTTCTTATATTTACTCTGCTAAGTGCCTTTATTATTCA
>NC_090736.1:27490255-27497755 GCF_036898095.1 Palaemon carinicauda
GTATGTGTATACAGTATATCTATCTAAATATCTAAACGTCATTTTTGATGTCTCGGGTACACAATAACTATTTTCGATGAATAGCATGTCCTGTACTGCAAGAGTTTTGTTGTGTGACGGGCCAAGAGTGGGTTGTGAGTCAAAGGGGAAATGAATGCAACTGAGTAACTTTATTACGACACATCGAGTATATATACACACTAGGTCCCGGTAAGAAGGTCACAAAATACAAACATGCTATTTCTTGTTAAACGGGCAACCAGTTCTATTAACAGCTAACAATTAAGTAGGCAGACAGGTTATTACAAGTTGCTGTCAGTGTGAGGGAGAGAGCGAAGATACAAAGGATATATACCAAAAAGGAAAATGTCGTTACTATGTATGTTCGTGTAACACACGGGTGGTACATTGCTCCCCTGTAAAAGTGACATACTGTACATGTTAAATAGGGTACCCTGATCTAGGGAGGTGAACTGTAGTTGGGTCCTCTGGCAGGAGATAAGAAGGTTTTAGACGATCAATGGAGATCCAGTCTACTTTGCCATGAATGTTTTGCAGGAATACTTTCGGATTGGGTCGGATCACAAAGAAAAGGTCCGTGTAAGGGGGAGTTAGCGGCAGCTTGCTAGTGTCGTTGCGTAGGAAGAAGTGGCTTGCAGAGTGCAAGTCTGTGGGTATGTGATGATTTGGTGGGGGCTTGTAAGTCAGGCGGCAAGGAATGAATTTTCCCACGACGTGACGTATGCGCTGTAGATGTTGGAGGAGGTTGCAAAAGAATAAAATTCGGCAGGGACGACCAACAGGTCGCCATACACAATTTCAGCTGCCAAGAAGTCCAGGGTGTCTTTAGGAGTGCTCGTTAGTCCCAAGGAGACCCAGGGAAGCTGAGTAAACCAGTTGGAGTCCTTTCAGCAGGAAATCAAAGAGGTTTTGAGGGTGCGATGGAAACATTCAACCATTCCATTCACAGAGGGGTCGTTTGCAGCTGTCTGATGTAGAGTGATGCCCAGGAGATTCACTAATGATGTTCACAATTGAGAGGTGAATGTGGTACCCCTGTCAGAAGTAATATGCTCAGGGATACCAAATCTTGCTACCCATCCTGAGAGTAAGGCAGATGTACATGAAGCGGAGTTGCAGTTTCCATAGGAATGGCTTCAGGCCAGCCAGTGGAGCGGTTGATGACGGTAAACAGGTAACGATATCCTTTTGATGTGGGTAGGGGACCTACAACGTTGACGTGAATGTGGGTGAAACCACGCTGAGGTTGAGGAAAGGTGCCCATTCCTGAATCCGTGTGTCGATGTACTATGGAAGTTTGGCAAGAAGTACAGGCGCGGACCCAATCCTTAGCATCCTTAGTAATGCCATGCCAAATGAACTTCAGCAGCTGTGCAGTAGAACGGCGCGAGGGATGTGAAAGGCCGTGAATGAAATCAAACACTTGTCAGGGCATGGGAGCAGGAATCCACAGTCGCAGTCTACCAGTATTGATGTCACAGAGGAGGGTGGTGTTGGAATCGTTGAGGGGGACGTCTTCCCAGCGGAGTGACTTTCAGGATGTCCTACGTGCTTGATATTCTGGATCAGGTCGTCGGGCTTCAGCCAGAGCGTTGTAATCCAATCCCAGTTGAACGGCGGCCAACGTGTTTCTTGACAGGGCATCGGCCACGGGATTCATTTTCCCAGGGACATGTTGAAGGGTGCAATTGTATTCAGCCACGGCGGAGATGTCGGCGTTGATGGGCGGACCATTTGTCAGACTGTCGAGTGAAGGCGTGCACCAAAGGTGTCTAGTCTGTGCGAATGAAGAAGGGCGTACCTTCTAAGAAATGGCGAAACTGACGGACATTCAAGTGCACTGCCAGTAATTCGCGATCGAAGGTAGAATAACCTGATCCTGCTTTGGACAGTTTTCTACTGAAGAAGGACAATGAGCAGGGCGAGCCGTTGACCACCTGTTCGAGATCTGCACCAACAGCGATGTTGCTGGCATCGGTGGAGAAAAGGAGAGGGGCATGTGGGACGGGAAAAGTGAGAGGAGCAGCAGTTGATAGGGCATTCTTTTCGTTGAAGAAGGCCGCTTCTTGATGGAGACTCCACTTCAGGTCTTTGGCTTGCCCTTGAGGGAGGCGTAGAGGGGAGCAAGAGTGGTGGCAATGGCTGGCAGAAAACGTTGATAATAATTGATCATGCCAAAGAATTTCTGCAGTGCTGTGACGGTCGTGGGCATGGAGAAGTTCTGAACGGGCGCTACCTTCTCAGAGAGGGGAAGGACTCCTTCAGGAATGATGTGGTGCCCTAAGAACGACATTTTATTGGCTCCAAAGGTACACTTATCGTACCAGACTACAAGGCCGTTTTGCTGCAGGCAGTCAAGCACGATGCGCAGGTGACGGAGGTGTTCCTCTTTTGAGGAAGAGAACACAAGTATGTCGTCCACGTAACATACACAGAAGGGGAGGTTCCCTAAGATGCCATCCATGAGATGTTGATAAGTGGCCCCAGCATTACGAAAGCCAAAACAGGAGTAATTAAAGGTTTATATACCGAATGGAGTGGTGATGGCGGTCTTGGGGATGTCTTCTGGGTTCATAGGCACCTGATAATACCCCTTTAGGAGGTTGATGGTGGAGAAGACCTTCGCTTTGTGCAGGTAGGAGGTCACGCCGGTGATGTTTGGGAGGGGGTAAGTGATCCAGATCTGTTTGCATATTTAGGTGCCTGTAATCCCCACACGGACAGAGGGAGCCGTCTTTCTTCAAGATGATGTGTAAGGGTGACGACTATGAGCTGGAGGCCTTTTGGCAAAAGCCCATTTCTTCCATTTCGGCGAACGTCTGTCTGGCGGCTGCCAATTGATCCAGTGCCAGACATCTGAATTTGGTGAAGACCGGGGGTCCTGTCGTCTTGATATGATGATAAATACCGTGTTTGGCAGGAGCCGTGGACGTTTGGCAAAGTTCTGGACGGAAAACTTCCAGGAATGACGTGAGGAGGTGGGCATAGGCATCCGTGGGTGCTCTAATGTGGAGAGCGAGGTTGGAGGGGGCGGGTTGAAGAGGTGTCGACAAGTACGAGTCTACGTTGACCAATCGTCGGTGGGTGACATCGACCAGAAGGTGAAAATGAGAGAGGAAATACGCATCGAGCATTGGCAATGTGATGTCAGTAACGAGAAACTTCCATTTAGATTTGCCATTTCCAAACGATAATGTGAGGTTCTCGTAATGGTAGGTGGGTATCAGATCAGTTGGCAACTACCAGGCGGACGTCCGTAGACTTAGACAGACTATGTTCTTCCCTGAAGAGTTCCCTTGGCAAAAGAGAACAACAAGCAACCTTGTCAACCAAAAATTGCATGCCCGTTCCTGCATCATGTAAAAAGAAAAGAATAGAAACACGGGAGGCCACCGCCACGAACGATGGCCTACTTTCAAGTTTTTTAGCCCTTGACGTTTGTTTGCGGCAGCTCCGAATCTGGAGTGGTAGTAGCAAAACTGCGGTCAGTGGTCGAAAGTAAGTGGCTGTAGAAGACGTAGGTTGGGGCGCGAGTGAGTGGTGGGTGATGGGTGGCTTTGTCGCCGCTCCGGCACATCACGGGGTAGGCGTGTGTCCTACGGCATTCATGTCGGCTTCGGTTGACGTTGAATAGGTGCCCTCTTCGTCAGGAGTGGAGGCGTTGATGGAGGTCTTGAAGGCCGTGAAGTGGCTGTCCATAGGGGCATCGGCTTTGGTCATCAAGTCCTTTATGGGTAAACTATCGACATTGGGTATGGCAGCGCGTACAGGTTCGGGTAAACGGCATACCCAAAGGGCACGAAGTAGGTTCACCTCACGAGAAGAGCCGTCTGCAGCAGGTCGCAGGCGAGCATTACTGGTCATTTCCCTGAGGGCGAGCGAAGCCCTTTGGTCTGCCAACGGATGTTGAGAGGGCTGAAAAAGCTTTGCTATATGGGCAGCTGGATATGGCAAGTACTGCTGCAGAACGTACGTTTAGAGGGTGTCATACACTATTGGAGTGTCTCCTTGTTCATAAGCCAGTGAGAGATTTCCGGGAAGGTGTCCTCTGGTATCACCACGAGAACAAAATCTGCTTTGGTCATTGAGCGAGTCACGCCCTTGATGCGGAACTGGACTTCTGCGCGCTGAAACTAACCAAACGCCTCTCCGCTGGCGAACGACGAAAGTGTAAATGGGGCGACGCCAACTTCCGTGGAGTCCACCATAGCAACAGTGAGGGGGGGAAGGAAGGAGGTGCAAGTCCCACTCTGGGGTCACCAATGTGATGGGCCAAGAGTAGGTTGTGAGTCAAAGGCGAGATGAATGCAACTGAGTAACTTTATTACGACACATCAAGGATATATACACACTAGGTCCCGGTAAGATGGTCACAAAACACAGACATGGTATTTCTTGTCAAACCGGCAACCGGTTCTGTTAACAGTTAACAATGAAGTAGGCAGACAGGTTATTACAATTAGCTGTCAGGGGGAGGGGAGAGCGAAGATACAAAGTATAATATATACAAAAAAGAGAAATGTCGTTACTCTGTACGCTTGTGTGACACGCGGGTGGTACATATATGACATACGGCAAGGCTTACAGAAGGCAATGTACGTTTATGGCATTGTCTGTAATGGTTTTGTTTGGTGAAATAACATGGGAGGTCTTTAATTGCTCTATATCTACTGGTTTTTTTTTCATGGTAATCTTTATTTATCTATTTTTTTATCTTTATTCTTTTATTTTACTTTTTCTCTTAACTCATTATATCATCAGTTGTAATTTTCTTAGTAGTCGTTAACCTTAAGTGATTCCTCTATAGATGTTTGTATACGTTGAATAATAATAATAATAATAATAATAATAATAATAATAATAATAATAATAATAATAATAATAATACTCTACCTTATACGTGTAAGGATGTAAGCAAACATTCCTTTGTCCCTGGAATGGATTTTATCCCGGAGTTGATTGTTACCAAAAAGTTTATACTTTGCCTAGGCTTTTATCCGGCTGTCTGCCGCATATAACTTGGAGACAGCTTCTATTTTCCCAAAACAAAATCTAAGCATTCCGCAAAGTTTGGTTCTGACAGAATAAACTGACACGGAGCTTGGCGAATAGAAACCACGGTGGTGCCGGCGGGGAAAAAAAATCTCTGGAATTCAATGCAAGTTGGAACAGAGATAATGTTTCTCCATAGTTATCTTTTCACGATTTTTACCTCCGTTAGCGAAGTTGGAAGGAGGTTATGTTTTACACCCTGTTTGTGTGTTTGTTTGTGTGCGTGTTTTTATTTGTCTGTGAACAGCTTCATGGCCACAATTTCAATCGTAAAGTAATGAAACTGGCAAGGATTAACTGTTACATAAAAAGCTGAAAATTAATAAATTTTGGAAGGTCAAGGTCAAAGGTCAAGGTCACAGTCAAGGAAAATGTTCAATTCACGTAATCAGTTTAGACATCGTTGTTACAGGCGTCAAACTTGTTTCATATTTGAGTGTTTGAAAATCCACTCCAATTAATACATGTTAAGGTCGAATGTCAAGGTCGAAGTCGAGAAAAAGGTCAAGAATTAAGCTGCTGTGGGAGAGGTCTGTGCTCTAATGAGTGCCCCTCTGGTTTTATTATTTCTTTCACTCGGATGTACATTATATACGGGAAGGATAAGAGGAAGAAGCGTAGAGAAATAATACAGGAAGGAATACCTCGGGTATGTAAAGATAGAATACTTTTCATGATACCTAAATGATTTCTCCAACTTTCTCTGTACTAAAAAAATTACGAAAAAAATTGCGTTTGCAATGTCCGCCGAAGCTAAAGAAGGAAATACAAAGGTGTTGTTGTGTGAGATGATTATTTCTTAGGAAATTCTTGGGCGTTTTAGGTACACAATCGTTCCAGAAAATAAATCTGAAATGAGTCCTCATTAATGGTATTTAAAATGGTCTCACTTTGTATTTATCCTTATCTACTTTCGCCTCTAACAAAAGGGTTTCCTCTCCTCTGTATAACAAAGAGCAAATAATCATATTAATTAATGACGATTGAGATAAATCAATACAAAACAAAACCTTTCAATAATGCTAACATATGTTAAACTTCTTCATATATGAAAAATTAGATCATTGTTCATTTACATTGCGAATAGGCATTTTAATACGTTCAAATGCCCAAAAGGTTATGAAATAATAATATTGTGAATAATTCATGGTGAAAATCTGGATTATTGCGTATAGTCGTATATGCTTATCAGAACTAACGGAATTCATAATTTCTTCTCTTTATTTTACATGAAATATTGAACAAAGTTCTTGACTATAACTTTTATCTTGTAAATGTTTTAATTTTATGATTGATATCCGTAAAACTGTATCTCAAATATATACAGTATATATATATATATATATATATATATATATATATATATATATATATATATATATATATATATATATATATATATATATATATATATGTATATATATATATATATATATATATATATATATATATATATATATATATATATATATGTATATATATATATATATATATATATATATATATATATATATATATATATATATATATATATATACAGCAGACTATCTTTTGTATAAAAACCACGACGGATTATTTACGTAATCGGAAAATTATATATTTTGATAAATATTAAATGCAATTCATAATAGCAGAAAAAGAATATATATATATATATATATATATATATATATATATATATATATATATATATGTATATATATATATATATATATAATTTATATATATATATATATATATATATATATATATATATATACATATATATATATACATACATATATATATATATATATATATATATATATATATATATATATATATATATATATATATATGTATATGTATATATATAGGGTATTATGCCTATCTATTAATATATGCATCATATCTCTCTCTCTCTCTCACTCTCTCTCTCTCTCTCTCTCTCCTCTCTCTCTCTCTCTCTCTCTCTCTCTCTCTCTCTCTCTCTCTCTATATATATATATATATATATATATATATATATATATATATATATATATATATATATATATATATATATATATTTATATATATTCATATATATATATATATATATATATATATATATATATATGTATATATATATATATATATATATATATATATATATATATATATGTATATGTATATATATATAAATTATATATATACATACATATATATATATATATATATATATATATATATATATATATATATATATATATATATATTCTTTTTCTGCTATTAGGCCTATGAATTGCATTTAATATTTATCAAAATATATAATTTTCCGATTACACAAATAATTCGTCGTGGTCTTTATACAAAAGATAGTCTGCTGTATTTATATATATATGTATATATATATATATATATATATATATATATATATATATATATATATATATATATATATATATA
>NC_090736.1:27502755-27507755 GCF_036898095.1 Palaemon carinicauda
AGCCTACCAAATTATCTATGAGCGAGAGCACACGCTTAATAATTTACAACCAAACGAGAGAGAGAGAGAGAGAGAGAGAGAGAGAGAGAGAGAGAGAGAGCACGCTTAACCATTCATAACTAGAAAAGAGAGAGAGAGAGAGAGAGAGAGAGAGAGAGAGAGAGAGAGAGAGAGAGAGAGAGAGCACGCTTAACCATTCATAACTAGAAGAGAGAGAGAGAGAGAGAGAGAGAGAGAGAGAGAGAGAGAGAGTGAGAGAGAGAGAGAGAGAGAGAGAGAGCAATTTCACCATGAGAGAACACGCCCAATAATTCATACCAAGAAGAGAGAGAGAGAGAGAGAGAGAGAGAGCAATTTCACCATGAGAGAGCACACCCAATAATTCATACCAAGAAGAGAGAGAGAGAGAGAGAGAGAGAGAGAGAGACCATACCAAATTAGCCATGAGAGAGAGCGGGCTTCATCATTCATAACTAGAGGAGAGAGAGAGAGAGAGAGAGAGAGAGAGAGAGAGAGAGAGAGAGAGAGAGAGAGAGAGAGAGCACGCTTAATCATTCATAACTAGAAGAGAGAGAGAGAGAGAGAGAGAGAGAGGAGAGAGAGAGAGAGAGAGAGAGAGAGAGAGAGAGCACGCTTAATAATTCATAACTAGAAGAGAGAGAGAGAGAGAGAGAGAGAGAGAGAGAGAGAGAGAGAGAGAGAGAGAGAGAGAGAGAGAGAGAGAAATAGAGAGAGAGAGACCATATCATATTAACCATAAGAGACCACGCTTAATAATTCACAACTCGGAGAGAGAGAGAGAGAGAGAGAGAGATTTTTATTTAATAAGTTTACTGTGTTCAGTACCATGCATACATTCAATGTATATACATGCACACATATACAGCAGAACACAAATGGCGCACCCTCTAGCAGGCTTACATCGGAAAGTTTGCCTTAACAAGTATTATTCCCTTCACTTAAAGACAAATAATAACAATAATCACATTAATAATAACAATAATAATGATAATGACAACTATAATAATAATAATAATAATAATAATAATAATAATAATATGGAAAGCTCGGAAGTATTTGCAAAATTTGGGTAATATTTCTTAACTTCCAAAAACACCCTAGGATCCAAGAAATGGCCGAGAATAACATGGAATGACAAAGTTTTAACTTCTCTTCCAAAACGTTCATTTTCATTGCATTCTTTAATATAATGATGTAACCTGTGCCCATCAGATAACTTACACAAACGACAGTTTCTTATGTTGGAATTTCTATCATTTGTCACTTCCCACAAATACTTATATCCTAAACGATCTGCTATAGCTTGTTTGATGTTTTCTAGTATGTAAACCACTCTTTATGTAATTTGGCTCTGACCCCTTAGTGATATCCATATAATTGCGGAACGAGGCACTTTCCAAGTATACTCCGTTCGGATATTATATATCTCGATGACGTTGTTGTTTTTCTATTTTATTTTTCAAACTTTCACATGACAGTGGGAAATTGTAGTCAACATTTTCTTTAGAACAGCCTTACTTTGCTAATAAATCTGCTTGATCATTCCCCGTCAAGTTACAATGAGAAACTTTCTTGAATACCTCAATGGTCTCTCTCTCTCTC
Source organism: Palaemon carinicauda (assembly GCF_036898095.1). Taxonomy (NCBI): domain Eukaryota; kingdom Metazoa; phylum Arthropoda; class Malacostraca; order Decapoda; family Palaemonidae; genus Palaemon; species Palaemon carinicauda. Next base: position 27,504,379 of record NC_090736.1, read on the forward strand.
TCTCTCTCTCTCTCTCTCTCTCTCTCTCTCTCTCTCTCTGTGGCTTTTAATTTAATTAGACTATTCATGTTAACTTATTAAAAAAAAAAAATTCTCTCTCTCTCTCTCTCTCTCTCTCTCTCTCTCTCTCTCTCTCTCCTCTCTCTCTCTCTCTCTCGCTCTCTCTCTCGCTCTCACTTTTAATAGACTCCTCATGTGAACTTATTACGACGAACTTAGAAAGAACGTCCTGGAATGCCACAATGTGGGTTCATGTTCTTTATATTAGGCAAATATCTTCGAGAGGAAATATGCCGCAGAGAATAAAAGAAATTGAGGACAGGAATGATTATGGAAAGAACAAAATCCTGTAAAACGCAAAGTTATCCTAAAACATGAAAAAAACGTGAAAATGAATCATGTAGTTTTGCACTTAGAAAGTTGGAATGAAAAAAAATAAATTCATTATTTGTTATTTACAGAATAAAATTTCGTAGTTACACACCATGACAATTTAGATAAACGTTTTTCTATTTACAGTGCATAAAAATATGTATTTTTGTATAAAAAAAGTAAATTGTATATATGCTGTTATTGGAAGGAGAAAAGATTAATGAGGTAGTATTTGAATCTAATGAAGTATTGAAAACAGAAAATCAGTCAATGCCTATGTTAAGTGAAGTTTGGAAATCAAATCGCCTAAAATTACATATAAAAATCAAGCTAATATCACTTTAGTGAGATCGTTGTTACTGTATGGACATGAGACGTGGTATGGCAATGAAACAATATCCAACAGATCTTGTAGATTTAAGACCAAGGCCCTCAGAAGAATATTGAGAGTTAAATAGCAGGAAAGGATTAGGAATGGAACTATAAGAGAGATTACCCGAGTGTTAATTGTAGATGAGATCACGGTCAGGGGTAGATGGAGATGGTTTGGTCATACTCTTCGCACTCCCAAGAGAGATTAGTTCACCAAACTTTCAACTGAGCTCCACAAGGCACTGGATGAGTTGGAAGACACAGGCCTACAAGGCTGAGGATTATGAAACGTGAACTAGGAGATGATGAATGTAGAGGTATTTCTTTTTAAGTTCAAGATAGAGACAACTGGCGAAGTTTTACTGTACAGAAGAATGTTGTAGGCAAAGCAAAAGGTGTGTAAATATAAAAGGATTAAGAACATTATAAATGAATTCGATTGACAGAATCTTCCTATGTAACTGATTGGGAAAAACTATAAATTCTAGAAAAAAATACCAATAAAAAGTAACAAGTGAATTACCCTTACTGATTAAAATCTAAAATAACGTTAATTGTTCGATGTATCAGTTTTCGTTTCAATTTGATTAACCTTATCTCTTATCAACTTTAAAAAAAATTTTTCCTTGCAATTTTCATTCATTAAATATCAAAAGTTATATTTACAGAGCAAACACAGCCGTGGTAATCCTCTGCGCATATGGAATTATAGATTATCAAATAGCCCTGATTAAACAAAAATGAAAATTTGAAATACTAGCAAGGCAACATTTGTGAAGCAAATACAGCATATTTCAATTCATCTCCCTCCCTCATGCAACCATGGGTGATCCATACTAATCTTTTCCAGAAATGGATCCCCGATAATTTCCAAAATAAATCATTCTGAAATGGTTTATGCAAAACTTGTCAATGATGTCCTGTGGGCATATATTATAGGCATTTCCATGCCCAATATCAAGTCATAAGATTTAATTACCAGGCCAGAGGAACAAAAAATGCAAATTTGGGGTAAAAAAAAAAAATTACCCGAAGAGCACTAAAATAAATCATTCTGAAGTTATGTATACGAAAGACGTGACTTACATCCTGTGGATATACTGTATATCCAAGGCACCCTCATTGGAAATTTCAGGTCATTTGGTGTTTAAACAAACGTAAGCCGAAAATATTGATGACTTCCTATTAGTATTTATTCATCTAATACACTGCCGTACCAAATTTCAGGTCATTCGGTTATAAAACCAAAGCACGGGAGACTAAAATATGCATTTTTGTAAGAAAAGGAAAGAAAAAAATCAATATAATTATTCTAAATGTACGTATACAAAAATCATAAACACGCCTGGGTATTTGCCCACTCGACCTTTGTGCGAAATTTTAAGTCCTTTGGCCCAGAAATGACTGAGATAAATCGATTTGAAAATTTAACAGCAGAAAAAAAAAGCAGGAAAAACAAAATATCTCCCTCCCATGGAATGAATATAAAAAAAGGATTTAGAAGAGGAAAAGAAAACAAAGATGATATGAAATAGAAAAAGTCAATCAGCGCCCAGTGAACAAAAGGATGGAATTACATTGTGTTCAATTCCCGGGTCAAAAAATAACAAATTGAGGTAGGATTTCAAAATTTTCGAAGTTAATCAAACTAAAAATCAGTTTCATATATATCATTACTAATTGCCTGACATCAAATATCGGAAAAAAAATCTGGTTGATTTACACATACACATACACACACACTCACACACACACACACACACACACACACACATATATATATATATATATATATATATATATATATATATATATATATATATATATATATATATATGTGTGTGTGTGTGTGTGTGTGTGTGTTTGTGTGTATGTCAAGTGACAGCTGTTCTATTAAATCTAAACTATCATGGTTGAACAAAGTAATCGATTATATAGCGAGTAGTTAGAAGACGACAGTGGGTCGCAATCTGAATAAAAACTGTTTTATGATCCACTTCAAATGTTAATACTATGCTTCTTTTACTTTCGGAACCAGGATATTTTCTATGCACTTTTGCTAGCGCTATATTCGATGTTGAAGGTTATTTATCTATATAATATACATGTGTGTGTACGTGCGTACGTGTATGTGTATGTGAGTGCGTGTTTGTGTGTGCACATGCGTGTGTGTACGTGTTTGCGTGTGTGTGTGCACATGCGTGCGTGTGAATGTGCGTGCACATTGGTATATGTGTGTATTTTTGCATCACCTTTTGCGTAATCGATGGAAATTTTGTGCTCGTATTTCTTATTTACAAATATTAACTAAAACTGACCTACTGCAGATTCATTAAAAAAAATGAACAAATTAAGCAATCCTTTTAATTGAACAGAAAAAAAAAATGAAAATATAAAGATTTCATATGTTTAACTCGTTAAATAGCAAATATGATAATGGAAGAGGCTTTTATTATTTTAAGGACACAAGGAATTTTATGCAAATCAGGGGTTGCTAGCCAACACGTGGTCTCATTGTTTTAATTAAACATTTTGGTATGAAAAATAACAAAAATTTACAAGTATATTTAACATTGGCAGGAAATGTCAAGGTTCTGCATATACCAGTGAAATGAAATAGAGTTCTACGTCGA
>NC_090736.1:27510255-27512755 GCF_036898095.1 Palaemon carinicauda
TTTCATCATCAATATATTCAGGGCTGCAGACTCGAAATGCTCTTAAAAACATAGAAGTAAATACAAATTTCTTAACTTCGTTGCCTTGGTTTGAGTAGTAATGGACATATGCTGAGATATTCGTTGGCTTTCTGTATACACTAAACTTGAGTCTATTGTTACATCTATGTATGCGACAGTTAAAAAAAGGTAGGGTACAATTATTCTCCAGCTCCATGGGGAAATTTATTGATGGTGCTAAACTATTCAATCTAAGAAAAAAGGTATCTAAATTTTCATTTCCTGGCCACACACATATTATGTCGTCAATATAGCGAAACCATTTTACATTATTAGGTATGATGTAATTTAAGATTCTACTTTAAAAAAATTCCATATATAGATTACTCAATACTGGGGATAAAGGGTGGGTTCCCCATAGCCATACCAAATGTTTGTGCATAAATTCTTCCATTGAATTCAAATTTACAATCTTTCATACATAGTTTAATTAATTCTATTAAAGTGTTTTTGGAAAATGGTAGATTCAATTGTCCATTATATAAGGTTTCAGATAAAAATTCCAACATGTCATCAATAGGTACTTTAGTGAATAGTGAGACTACATCAAAACTGACAAGCCTACAGGTACTGTTAATCTGTACTTCATTCAGTTTTTTAATCAAGTCTACATTATTTTTTATATTTGAATATGAAATGGTGCCAACTAAAGGATTGAGGATATTCACAAGGTACTTAGATCATTTATATGCTGCTGAACCTACAGAACTAATTATTGGCCTAGCTGGATAATTTGGCTTTTGAGTTTTAATAGTTCCATACATATATGGTAGTGTTGGTGATATTGTACAAACCTTTTTTAATTAGATCTTCATTCCCTTTTAGTAACTCTTTCACGTTTTTGTTGTAATTACTATTCACAAACTCAATTGGATTTTTTCTTAATTCCATGCATGTGTTTTCATCACTCAGGAGGTTTTCCATTTTTTCTATAAAGTCATTTTTATTCGAGATTACCAGTGCTCCAGATTTATCGGCTTTTGTTAGTTTAATATTCATATCTTGCCTTAATTCTGCCAAGTGGTAGTCACTGTCTATACAAGCTTGCCGGACCAGGGTTTGATTCCCGGCCGGTCACAAGCTGTTGTCTTTGTGTGATTTCGCCTGAGGCTCTGATCCCGAGGTCGTTAATAGAATCCAGACATTAATGTATCAAAATTATATATGGCTTATTTGCATATGAAAAACACGTCTAAATGTGCAAAATTTATCATTAATCGAATGCCAAGTAATAAACTACCAATTAGCTACTAAGGTGAAGATGGGTTGATTTCAATTCTAAGTACAAAACACCTGAATTCGACAGGTATAAGTACAGAAGAATTGTCATTGACTTTTATCTTTCTTCGTGGCCAAGTGGTTTAGTCACTGTCTATACGAGCTTGCTGGACCAGGATTCGATTCCCGGCTGGTCACAAGCTCTTGTCTTTGTGTGATTTCGCCTGGGGATCTGATCCCGAGGTCGTTAAGAGAATCCAGACATTAATGTATCAAAAATATATATGGCTTATTTGAATATGAAAAACACGTCTAAATGTGCAAAATTTATCATATATATATATATATATATATATATATATATATATATATATATATATATATATATATATATATATATATATATATATATATATATATATAATATATACATATATATATAAATATATACATATATACATATATACAGTATATATATATATATATATATATATATATATATATATATATATATATATATATATATATATATATATATATATATATATATATATATATATATAAGGCGATTACCTTAGAGGCGTCAATGTGCTTCTCACTTTTTTTAAATTCTATGATTAAATAAACGATGATATTTTCTTTTCTTCTTTTATTCTGTTGGCTTCAGCACTGTTTCGATAAAACAATGTCTTTATCAAGTCATTATTGGTTAACATAAATTCACAATTCCTTTAATATATGAGGTTCTACAAAAATTATGATTAATTTTTTTGAAATTATATTCTATAGATATTAAAAAAATGAAAATGAAAAAATAAAAAAGCGAAATGTTTCAAAATGTAGAAAGTTCATGATGCATTGATTCAGCAAATGCTCCTCTCTTTCTTCATCAAAAACTCCAAATTTTTTTATTGCTTAACTGTTTATCGACATATCAACGATCTTTTTGTTATAGGCCTACCTTGATATGAATAATTTTTTTTGTTCGTGACAAATTTAACGGATCCTGCAAAAATGATCTTTCAAAAAAAAAAAAAAAATGAAGCTATAGATAATATACTTTGGATAAGTTTTTACCTAATTTCGGAGTGTTTGGATTTCCACTATATATGGAAATTTGCTTTATAATTTTATGTTGAAACAAACATCAAGATAACTAAAAAAAAAAAAAAAGTATTACGTCATTTGATAACAACTACAATTGTCGACCCTTTAAAAGTGT
>NC_090736.1:27520255-27528053 GCF_036898095.1 Palaemon carinicauda
AGATTTTTTTTCCGATATTTGATGTCAGGCAATTAGTAATTATATATATTTTAAACTGATTTTTAGTTTGATTAACTTCGAAAAGTTTGAAATCCTACCTCAATTTGTTATTTTTTGACCCGGGAATTGAACACAATGTAATTCCATTCTTTTGTTCACTGGGCGCTGATTGACTTTTTCTATTTCATATCATTTTTGTTTTCTTTTCCTCTTCTAAATCCTTTTTTTTATATTTCATTCCATGGGGGGGGGGAGATATATTGTTTTTCCTGCTTTTTCTTCTGCTGTTAAATTTTCAAATCGATTTATCTCAGTCATTTCTGGGCCAAAGGACTTGAAATTTCGCACAAAGGTCGAGTGGGCAAATACACAGGCGTGTTTATGATTTTTTTATACGTACATTTAGAATAATTATATTGATTTTTTTTTCTGTCCTTTTCTTACAAAAATGCATATTTTAGTCTCCCGTGCTTTGGTTTTATAACCGAATGACCTGAAATTTGGTACGCGGTGTCTTAGATGAATAAATACTAATAGGAAGTCATCAATATTTTCGGCTTACGTTTGTTTAAACACCAAATGACCTGAAATTTCCGATGAGGGTGCCTTGGATATACAGTATGTCCACAGGATGTGAGTCCCTTGTTTCGTATACATAACTTCAGAATGATTTATTTTAGTGCTCTTTGGCTTTTTTTTTTTTTTTTTTTTTTTTTTTTTTTTTTTTTTTTTTTTTTTTTACCCGAAATTTGCATTTTTGTTCCTATGACCTGGTAATTAAATCATATGACCTGTTATTGGGCATGGAAATGCCTATAATATATGCCCACAGGACATCATTGACAAGTTTTGCATAAACCATTTCAGAATTAATTATTTTGGAAATTATCGGGGATCCATTTCTGGAAAAGATTAATATGGATCACCCATGGTTGCATGAGGGTGGGAGATGAATTGAAATATGCTGCATTTTCTTGACAAATGTTGCCTTACTAGTATTTCAAATTTTCATTTTTGTTTAATCAGGGCTATTTGATAATCTATAATTCCATATACGCAGAGGATTACCACGGCTGTGTTTGCTCTGTAAATATAACTTTTGATATTTAATGAATGAAACTTGCAAGGAAAATAAATTTTAAGTTGATAAGAGATAAGGTTAATCAAATAGAAACGAAAACTATTACATCGAACAATTAACGTTATTTTAGATTTTAATCATTAAGGGTAATTCACTTGTTACTTTTTATTGGTATTTTTTTTTCTAGAATTTATAGTTCTTGCCAATCAGTTACATTGGCAGATTCTGTCAATCGAACTCATTTATAATGTTCTTAGTCCTTTTATATTTACACACTTTTTGCTTTGCCTACAACATTCTTCTGTACAGTAAAATTTCGCTAGTTGTCTCTAACTTGAACTTGAAAAGCAATACTTCTACATTCATCATCTCCTATTTCTCGTTTCATAATCCTCAGCCTTGTAGGACTGTGTCTTCCAACTCATCCAGTGCCTTGTGGAGCTCAGTTGAAAGTTTGGTAAACTAATCGCTCTTGGGAGTGCGAAGAGTATGACCAAATCATCTCCATCTACCCTCACCGTGATCTCATCTACAATTAACACTCGGGTAATCTCTTTTATAGTTTCATTTCTAATCCTTTCCTGCTATTTAACTCTCAATATTCTTCCGAGGGCCTTGGTCTCAAATCTACAAGATCTGTTGGATATTTTTTCATTGCCATACCACGTCTCATGTCCATTCAGTAACAACGATCTCACTAAACTGATATTAGCCTGATTTTTATATGTAATTTTAGGCGATTTGATTTCCAAACTTTACTTATCATAGGCATTGACTGATTTTCTTTTTTCAATACTTCATTAAATTCAAATACTACCTCATTAATCTTTTCTCCTTCCAATAACAGCATATATACAATTTACTTTTTTTTTATACAAAAATACATATTTTTATGCACTGTAAATAATAAACGTTTATTTAAAATGTCATTGTGTGTACCTACGAAATTTTATTCTGTAAATAACAAATAATGAATTAATTTTTTTTCTTTACAACTTTTCAAGTGCAAAACTACATGATTCATTTTCACGGTAAATAACAAATTGTCTTTTTTCCCCGTTTTAAGATAATTTGGGCGTTTTTACAGGATTTGGTTCTTTCCATAATCATTCCAGTCCCCAATTATTTTTTATTCACTGCGGCACGTTTCCTCCCGAAGCTATTTGTCTAACATAAAGAACAAGAACCCATATTGTGGCATTCCTGGACGTTCTTTCTAAGTTCGTTGTAATAAGTTCACAGGAGGAGTCTATTAAAAGTCAGAGAGAGAGAGAGAGAGAGAGAGAGAGAGAGAGAGAGAGAGAGAGAGGAGAGAGAGAGAGAGAGAGAGAGAATTGTAATAAGTTAACAAGAATAGTCTATTGAGAGAGAGAGAGAGAGAGAGAGAGAGAGAGGTGAGAGAGAGAGAGAGAGAGAGAGAGAGAGAGAGAGGAGGGAGAGAGAGAGAGAGAGAGAGGACCATTGAGGTATTTAAGAAAGTTTCCGACGACTAAGCCTCTAGTTAAACGAAAAACTAATTTGTAACCGTGAGTTAAAAAGTTTTGTATTTGAGGCGAAAGTAATTGACTTTGAAGTCTGGAAAAGAATAAGAAAAAAAAAAAAGGTGCCAAAAGTGAAGCTTTATCACCGCGTGTTCATTTCCCCTTGGTTTTCCAGTTGCGAAACTTGTTCGTTGTCAGTGAGATATTCTGAGGTGAAATGGGATATTATGTATGAAAAGCTTGAATTAAACTTTTAATTATATCCTGTAATTAAGAGGTCACAGGTGTTTTTCGATAAGATTTGATGTCACCAAAAGCTATAATTAATTTCGGTTGTCAGCAGGTCATGAAATTAGTTCAAGCACCATCGTCAAATAAATGTAATTCAAACTTTGAGAAGGATTTTTTTTTGGTTACATGTTTTACTCTTACAGCAATAGTGGGGATGGGAAAGCTTTCCACATAAAATAAGATATTTTATTAGTTCCTCCATTATTTTAGAAATGGAAATTCTTCAACCTTATATTCGCGTTTTGCCTACACAAAGTTGGGACGTGTTAATGTTTTTTACTCTCTACCGATAGAGAGTTATTGGGTCCTCTGATTGGGCACACAGTACTACATTGGATCCCTCTCACTTGGTAGGGCCTATTTTGTCTTTACTTACAAATATACCGAATAGCCTGGCCTATTTTTTCCACATTCTCCTCTGTCCTCATACACATGAGATAACCAAGCAATTCTTCTTCGTTCAAGGGGTTAACTACTACACTGTAATTGTTCAGTGGCCACTTTCCTCTTGGTAAGGGTAGAAGAGCCTTTTTAGCCATGGTAAGCAGCTCTTCTAGGAGAAGGACACTCCAAAATCAAAAATTTATTCTCTAGTCTGAGTAGTTGCTCTAGCCTCTGTACCCTCAAGCAAGAGTTCTGTTGCCTTAGGGTACACTTGGGCACACTATTCTATCTTATTTTTCTTCCTCTTGTTTTTTTTTTTTTAGTTTTTGTATCTAATATATAATGGCAGTAAATAATTGTCGTTACTGTTCTTAGAATATTTTATTTCCACTGTTCATTAGCTTTCTTGTAGTTTATTTATTTCTTTATTTCCTTTTAGCACTGGGCCATTTTTCCTTGTTGGAGCCCTTGGGCCTATAGCATCCTCTTTTTCCAACTGGGGTTGTAGCCTAGCTTTTAATAGTAATAATGATAATGATAATAATAATAAGATAAGTATATGTGTTTATCGAAATGCAATTACAAAAACATATATCAATGAATTTTCTGGACGTGAGGCACAGTGCTTCCTCGTAAGTTCTTTCTTCAGAATGTTTGTCTCTTAATCATTCTTCCGTTACAATTAAGTAAATATATAAAGAAAAGGTAAAAAAAAACTTTCCAGTCTAAGAGAGACGAGAAATCCACTACAAAAGAACACGAAACCAATTTTTTTTTCTATGTCCTCTGAGACGCTGATTCATGAACTGGATTAGTCCTCTTTTTCCTCTTACTCCTCCTCCTCCTCCTCCCCCTCCTCCTCTTCTCCTCCTCCTCCTTTTCCTCCTCCCCTCCTCTTCCTCCTCCTTCTCTTCCTCCTCCTCCTTTTCCTCCTCCTCCTCCTCCTCCTCCTCCTTTCCCTCCTCCTCCTCCTCCTCCTCCTCCTTTTCCTCCTCCTCCTCCTCTTCCTTTTCCTCCTCCTCTTCTTCCTTTTCCTCCTCCTCCTCCTCCTCATTTACCTCCTCCTCCTCCTCCTCCTCCTCCTCCTCCACCTCCTTTTTCTCCTCCTCCTCCTCCTCCTCCTCTTCCTCCTCCTCTTCCTCCTCCTCCTCCTACTCCTTTTTCTCCTCCTCCTCCTCCTCCTCCTTTTCCTCCTCCTCCTCCTCCTCTTCCTCCTACTTTTCCTTCTCCCCCTCCTCTTCCTCCTCCTCCTCCTCCTCCTTTTCCTCCTCCTTTTCCTCCTCCTCCTTCTCCTCCTTTTCCTTTTCCTCCTCCTCCTTTTCCTCCTCTTACTACACCTCCTCCTCCTACTACTCCTCCTCCTACTACTCCTCCTCCTAGTACTCCTCCTCCTCCTCCTTTTCCTCCTCCTCCTCCTCCTCCTCCTCCTTTCCCTCCTCCTCTTCCTCCTCCTTCTCCTCCTAATCCTTCTCCTTTTTCTCCTCCTCCTTTTCCTCCTCCTCCTATTCTTACTCCTTCTCCTCCTTTCCTCCTCCTCCATCTCCTCCTCCTCCTTTTCCTCCTCCTCCTCCTTTTCCTCCTCCTCCTCCTTTTCCTCTTCCTCCTCCTCCTCCTCTTCCTCCTCCTTTTCCTCCTCCTCCTTTTCCTTCACCTCCTCCTCCTCTTTGTCTTCCTCTTCCTCTTCCTTTTCCTCCTACTCCTTCTTTTCCTTTTCCTCCTCTCCTCCTCCTCCTCCTCCTCTTCCTCCTCCTTCTCCTCCTCCTCCTTTTCCTTCACCTCCTCCTCCTCTTTGTCTTCCTCTTCCTCTTCCTCTTCCTCCTACTCCTTCTTTTCCTTTTCCTCCTTTTCCTCCTCCTCCTCCTCCTCCTCCTCCTCCTCTTCCTCCTCCTTTTTCTCCTCCTCCTCCTCCTCCTCCTTTTTCTCCTCTCCTCTTCTTCCTCCTCCTTCTTTTCCTCCTCCTCCTTTTTCTCCTCCTCCTCCTCCTCCCCCTCCTCCTCCTCCTCCTACTCCTCTTCCTCCTCCTTAACGGTACCTGTTAAAAACGAGATCGTATCATGAATATCCAAAATAACGTTCGTTGCCATGGTGAATCTCACTTTGCCTTCCTCTCACCAGGGGGAAGGATGTGCGGCTTATGCTCATGGCTTTGATATCTTATGTGGGGTTTTTGTTGTTCTTGAATATATTGCTGCGAATAATAATAATGCCTCCTGACAAGAGATGGCAGGGAGGAAGGAGAGGGTTCTATAACGATGATTCAGGAATTTTACGTGAAATGATTGTGCAGTTTTTTTTTTTTTTTTTGGGGGGGGGATTTTTACTATGTCTTTCCATTGCCTCAATTGGCATCTCTTTAGTTTATTATTATTATTATTATTATTATTATTACTATTATTATTATTATTATTATTACTAGCTAAGCTACAGCCCGATTGTTCAGTTGTGGGAGGAATTATACTATGTCTTTTTATAGGTCCAGTTGACATATTACTATTATTATTATTATTATTATTATTATTATTATTATTAGCTAACCTACAGCCCGATTGTGCAGTTCTAGGAGGAATTATACTGTCTTTCCATAGGTCCAGTAGACATAATATTATTATTATTATTATTATTATTATTATTATTATTATTATTATTATTATTACTAGCTAAGCTACAGCCCGATTGCTCAGTTGTGGGAGGAATTATACTATGTCTTTTTATAGGTCCAGTTGACATCTTATTATTATTATTATTATTATTATTATTATTATTATTATTATTATTATTATTATTATTATTATTACTAGCTAAGCTACAGCCCGATTGCTCAGTTGTGGGAGGAATCATACTATGTCTTTTTATAGGTCCAGTTGACATCTTATTATTATTATTATTATTATTATTATTATTATTATTATTATTATTATTATTATTATTATTATTAGCCAACCCCCAACCCTAGTTGGAAAAGCAATATCCTACAAACCTCATGGCTCCAACAGGGAAAAAAATAAAATAAGGAAATAAATAAACTATAAGAAATTAAATGAATAATGAAAAAAGATATTTTCGAATGTTATATTCTTTATTGTGCTTGTAAAATAGGAATATTAACTTCCTACCATTAATTAAAGATAACTTATGCTAGGTCAAAATTATGAAATGATTGAAAAACCACTTGGCTAAGTGGTTTAGTCACTGTCTATACAAGCTTGCCGACCAGGGTTCGATTCCGGTCGGTCAGAAGCTGTTGTCTTTGTGTGATTTCGCCTGGGGCTCTGATCCCGAGGTCGTTAAGAGAATCCAGACATTGATGTATCAAAAATATATATGGCTTATTTGAATATATATATATATATATATATATATATATATATATATATATATATATATATATATATATATATATATATATATATCAAATAAGATTAATACCAACAACCAAATACATCAATCATATACAAACTATAAAACGAGACTTATGCCAACCTTTTCAAGAGAAACAAAAAATAATAAAAGATGTTTGAACTGAAGTTCTACCGATTCCACCGCCTACTTTTGAAGAGCACTACACAATCTGGTCACAACTGTAATAACACTTCTAGAGCATTGTGTTGTACTGAACCTTGTTATAGTGAAGGTACGACTGTTCTAATTAATAATTAAGAATATCAATGATCTGAATTAGGATAATCTTTGGCAATATGCATGAAGATCTAAGTAGATTTATTCCAAGAGAGGTTTTGATGAACATTTTCTTCAAAACTTTCATTTTGGTAATCATTCTCTTGGAGTTTTTTTTTTCTTTTTAGTAAAAATTAGTAGATACTAAAGGTTGCCTGTGAACACTTTTTTTCTAAATTATTATTATTATTCTAGAGTAAATGATTCCAAGTGCCATAGCCACTGATATCTGGAAATCCTTGAAAGGAAAGACTTATTAATATACTAGATATTCAGTAGGTTAAACAACCTTCCATTATATCTAATTCACTGAATGTGTTCTCTAGATTATATCTCTTTTCCACCGTTATCCTAACATTAAGGGGTCGGTTGCCGGATGCGCCCTCTCCAATGCTTTATATCAATGGCATCCTCATCCACCAAAACTTTTCTCTCCCTATCATCCTTCACCTTATTACGCCTTCTAATTTTCTGCTTCCCTCTTGATCTTCGCCCCGCCCCCACTAACAGGATCCTCCCAAGTTCTCCTCAATCCCTCTCCACCATCCATCCTCAACACGTGCCCGCACCATCTCGGTCGTGACACTCTTATCACCTCTAATCTTTACAATGCCTGCCTTTCTTCTGATTTCTTCACTATAGGGCATTTCATATTATAAGGATGTTACGATGAATACATGAGTTTCACTGTGCCAATAGACATCATGATTAGATAATGTTCCATTATTCCAGCATTGACTAAAGATTAGATTATGCTCTGAAGAACATTTTAAAAGTGGTGGCTGAGTAGCGAGACCTCTTAGCTCTAAGGCTATTTATAGACCCTCGCTGAGTAAAGTCGCGCTAATAGCGCAAACAACGTGACTTAGAAACGTGTCGCTCTCTA
>NC_090736.1:27533553-27538553 GCF_036898095.1 Palaemon carinicauda
CTTTTTTTCATTCGTTAGCCGTCCTTCAATTCTTAGAGGGCCTATTTCTATTCTCCTTTTATTCATCTTTTTTGCATAGGAGTAAAGTACTTTGGGGTTTCTTTTTATATTTTGAAGTGTCCTTTCTTCTAAGTCCCTTTTTTCATTTTCTTTCGTCTGTATAATCTTTTGTTCTGCATTTTCTATCTTACATTTTATTTCCCTCATTTTCCACACATTTTTTTCTTTTGCAAGATTTTTCTTCCACTTTTTAATTTTCTGATATAAGATCCTTCTGTCTCTTGGTATGTACATCTTTGTTTATTGTTTTTTTTCGGTACATATTTTTTAACAATTTTCTCCAGTATTATGTACAGTATATCCGTATTTACCTGTATATTATCACTTATAAATACATTTTTCCATTCTTTATTCAGTTCTTCATTTATTTCTGACCATTTTATATTCTTACTGTAAAAGTTATATTTTCCATATCCTTCCCAAAGTTTTGTGCTTTTATTAATTCTGTGATCACTTGCTTTGGAATGAACTATCAATTCTATGACATTGTGGTCTGAAATTCACGTGTTATACACTATTATTTCTTTAACATAATTCACCTCATTCACAAATACTAGATCTAGGACATTTTCCTTTCTTGTTGGAATGTGGTTTATTTGTTGCATCTTATGTTCTAATAGCATATCTTGAAGCTTTTCAAATTGCCTCTTATCTTCTGCGCTACTATTACTATCTTTTTTATATGTATACATACAACCACTTTCTTCTATCCGTTCTTTCCAATACACGAAAGGAAAGTTAAAATCTCTGGATAGGAGTATATTCCAGTCTTTATGGTTTCTACATATATCATCTATTTTTTCTATTATTATGTCAAACTCCTTAGTGTTTGGGGGTCTGTAAACTACAATATTCATTAGTTTTCAAATTCAAATTCTACCGCAATCAATTCACATTCTGTGTTGCTGTATTTTTCACATACTTTTCCTTGATTTATGTCTCTTCCATATATTGCGGTTCCCCCTTGATTCCTATTTTTTCTGTCTGATCTATAAGTTTGGAAACCCTTTATCTGGTCATCATTGCCAGTCTCTTGGGAATACCATGTTTCACTTATATTTAATATATCTATTTTTTCAATTTGGGTTAGTTCTTCTAAGAACTCTATTTTCCTTTTAGAGTTACTCGTGACTAAACCCTGTGCATTCATTACTATTATGGTTTGTGTTTCATCCCCATTATTTAATATTGGTAATAATATGGATTCTCCCATGCTTCCTTCCTGTTCTGATATGATGTTCTTTTCTTCATTTCCGGAATTCTGCCATTAAAAAATCCAACTTTTCTATTATATTTGCTCTTTCGCCTTCATATTTATTTGTGTGTGTATACCTGGAACTGTCCCCATATCTGCACCAACCCCTGGCATTATAGATGCATTCTTTGTAGTTGGGCTCTAAATGTGCAGGTTTGGGTTGAAAGGCCTCATATCTTGGGGCTCTTGGTTCAAAGCGCGGTATATACACGGCCTGCTTTTTTGTTTCTTTTTTTGTTTCTTTTTTGCTTTCATTTTTCTTTTCAGTTTGCTGAGTTTTCTTACATTCATTTATGGTTGCAGGATGCATATATCGACATTTTTTGTTGTAAATGCATCCTTTTCCTTCTTTTAGGTTTTTGCATATTTTTGGATGGAGATCTCTACATTCGTCTCCATATCCGTCTAAATACGCACATTTACCATATATTTCATAATCATGGCATATCTTTGGATGCCTGTAGTAGCATCTTTCGCCAAATCTGCAATTCCCTCTTTTCAGCATATTGCAGACTATATCCTTCTTTTCAATTTTTTCTTGTTCTTGCTCTTCCCTGAAATTATGTAGGTCCGGGTAGAGTCTCTTGGGTCTATTATTTGTTTCCATCTGGTAATTTATTTCTTCATAAGTATGTTGTTGGATGGCATCATAGGTTATATCAATGATTTCTTCTGCATCCTTACACATATCCTGTTCATTGTTCTCTTCTTCTTCTTTTCTTCTTCTTCTTCTTCTGTTTCTTCTTCTTCCTCTTCTTTATCTTCAACTACTTGCAGATTTAGTCTCGACCTAATTATATTTTCTATCCAGACTAAGCATGTTGAGCAGAATACCTTTGTGTCTTTATTTTTTATTTTTTGCTGTATTTCAGCACATGTGGGATGTGTTGGGACATGACAGGCATCACATTTTCTAATCAATTGTTGAGGATTATTAATGGAATACCATAACTTACATGTATTACACCATTTTGGCATTCTTTTTCCCATTGCATCAATCAGCATATTCACCATATTGGACTTCTTATTGTTCTTTGATGGAATGTGTTGATTGATGTAGACTTTCTTTATAAGTCTCTTTAACACTTGGATTTTCTTTGGAATTTCTTCTATTATTTTGCTGATGTTTTCCGCAGACTTGCTCCAGTTTATTGGATCATATTGTTTCAATATGTCTGCGAATATTTTTCCGTCACATTGGTTGACGTTACTAGTGACCTCTGTTATCAGACGGTCGAGCTCCTGTTTCGCCAACTCATGGAATTTATTTTTGCTGAGTCCAGCGATGTCTCTCCAAGCCTTGCCCGTGTTGTACATAGCCATCTTGATTAGATTTTTAGTAATTCACAAGATAACTATTTTATGTCGACGTTTTATCCCACTTCTCCGACCTCAAACTAATCACTGACTATTCACGAAAACTTGTAGCTATATTGCACTCGATAGCCTTTTGTTATCCGCGTTAAATCATGATATTTATAGGGTCGCAAAAGTGTAATAACTCACTGGCACACAGATACAAAACTGAGAGAGAGAGAGAGAGAGAGAGAGAGAGAGAGAGAGAGAGAGAGAGGAGATTTTACCATATGGATGCTTGGATGCTAAACAGTTTATCAGCAGAATATTACGGAGCAACGCAAGTAAAAATGTTAAAATTTTATAGTAATAATACAATATTTTCATAGAAAACATTCTAAAATAATTTCTTGAACAAAGTAGTGTTGAATCTAGTACTAGGGCCACTGGAGACTCATTAATATCAAACTGCATCTCTGGATTCTATCTTCGCATACATTATTTTCTCTTGGTTAAAGTATTTCATATGTCTATGATAAGATTACGATATATTAACATCTGCAGATATGACATATTCCTCTAAATACTGTATATCAATATCGGTAAGAAGTTTTTAACTAATTCAAATAATTACTTTAATGGATAACAGCTAATGAAACAAGTAAAACTGTTGCTAGAATTCGTACGACAATTATTTATAGCACTACCACTTCTAGTGCTACTTTAGTTATAATAATACTAATGTTAATTATCAATAGTAATGTTAATCATCGCCCAAATTAAACAAAATTCTTACTATAAAACTGCAAACTGTACATAATAAACATACAATTTAAAAAAAAAGGAAAAAAGTAAAATAGTCAATGTCCCAATACTTTAAAAGCCTCAGTGAAGATTATGATAATCTATTAGAAAGGTATCGTAATCAAACAAATCCCATAAAAGTATTTTTTTCTGATAGCCAGTAGTCATAATTCATCCTAATCTACTAGGAAATTAAAACGGAGTTGCCACACGCGCCACATTTGCATTTGACACGTAAGAATAAAATAGCTGCTCTGTGAGCGTTATCTCGGGGAGAGGAGAGAAGCAGACAAAAGAAATCCATAAAACGTATTTTTTCAATGTACACAAAATGTTTCACGCGCGCACAAGTAACCCTACTTGAAGCAAACCTCATACATAATTCTCTCCATTAAGAATGTGTTTCAATAAAGGCGAGGCTCGAATAGAGTCACTTTGTAACAGGTATTTTAGAGAGGGACATGTTTCTAAGGCGCGTTGTTTGCGCTATTAGCACGACTTTACTCATCGAGGGGCTATAAATAGCCCTAGAGCTAAGAGGTCTCGATGACGGGCTGCCAACGCAAAAGCCGTGGTCAGCAACAAGGGCTGGACAATCTAAGAAGAAGAAGAAGAGGTTTCGCTACTCGGCCACAATTTTTCAAATCTTCTTCAGAGCATAATTTCATCTTAGTCAATCCTGGAATAATGAAAATTCATCTAATTGTGATGTCTATCGTCACAGGGAAACTTCATCCAATCATCGGAACATCCTTGTTTCATGAAAAGCCATACAATGATGAAATAAGAAGAAAGGCAGGCGTAGAAAAGATTACAGAGGTGATAAGAGTGTCACGACTGAGATGGTGTGGGCACGTGTTGAGGATGGATGGTGGGGAGGGAGTGAGGAGGACTTAGGAGGAACCTTTTATGGGGAGAAGATCGAGAGGGAGGCAGAAAATTAGATGGCGAGATAAGGTGAAGGATGATAGGGAAAGAAAAGTTTTGGTGGAAGAGGATGCCATTGGTAAAAGGCATTGGAGAGGCCGCATCAGGCTACCGACCCCTTAGTGTAGGGATAATGATGAAAAAGAAGTAGATACAATCTAGAGAATATATATATTATATATTATGCAAATTCGTTTAATCTACTGAATATCTTGGTATATTAAAGGGCCTTTCTTTTCAAGGATTTTCATATATCAGTGGCTATGTTTAACTCTTTTGGAATGTAGTTAGTTAGATCTTTATGCAGTTTCCATAAGATTTTCCTAATTCAAGTCATCCATGTTGTTAATTGTTAATTCAAACAGTCGTGCTTTCATCATTATAAGACTCAATACTAAACAGTACTCTTAGAAGTTTTATTCCAGCTGTGGCCAGATTGTGAAATGCTCTTCTTAAGTAGGTGGTTGAATAGGTGGAACCAGTTGAAACATTCTTTTATTATTATTATTTTTTTTTTTTTTTGAAAAGGTTGACATAAATCTTGTTTTATTGATTGTATATGGTTGATGTATTTTGATGTAGTTACTTACCTTACTTTTTTAAATATCTTTTTCATTCATTGTTTATGCACAGTATAGTTCATTTTATATTTCCATTC
>NC_090736.1:27543553-27568553 GCF_036898095.1 Palaemon carinicauda
CTTAACGACCTCGGGATCAGAGCCCCAGGCGAAATCACACAAAGACAAGAGCTTGTGACCGGCCAGGTATCAAATCCTGGTCCTGCAAGCTTGTATAGACAGTGACTACCACTTGGCCACGAAGAAAGATAAAACTCAATGACAATTCTTCTGTACTTATACATGTCGAATTCAGGTGTTTTGTACTTAGAATTGAAATCAACCATCTTCACCATCGTAGCCAATTGGTAGTTTGTTACTTGGCATTTGATTAATGACAAATTTTGCACATTTAGACGTGTTTTTCATATTCAAATAAGCCATATATATTTTTGATACATTAATGTCTGGATTCTCTTAACGACCTCGGGATCAGAGCCTCAGGCGAAATCACACGAAGACAAGAGCTTGTGACCGGCCGGGAATCAAACCCTGGTCCGGCAAGCTTGTATAGACAGTGACTACCACTTGGCCGAATTGAGACATGATATAAATATTAAACTAACAAAAGCCGATTAATCTGGAGCACTATTAATCTCGAATAAAAATGACTATATAGAAAAAATGGAAAACCTCTTGAGTGATGAAAACACATGCATGGAATTAAGAAATAATCCAATTGAGTTTGTGAATAGTAATTACAACAAAAACGTGAAAGAGTTACTAAAAGGGAATGAAGATCTAATAAAAAAAGCTTTGTACAATATCACCAACACTTCCATATATGTATGGAACTATTAAAACTCATAAGCCAAATTATCCAGCTAGGCCACTAATTAGCTCTGTAGGTTCAGCAGCATATACATTATCTAAGTACCTTGTGAATATCCTCAATCCTTTAGTTAGCACCATTTTTATACCCAAATATGAAAAAATAATGTAGACTTGATTAACAAACTGAATGAAGTACAGATTAACAGTACCTGTAGGCTTATCAGTTTTGATGTAGTCTCACTATTCACTAAAGTACCTATTGATGACATGTTTGAATTTTTATCTGAAACCTTATATAATGGACAATTTAATCTACCATTTTCCAAAAACACTTTAATAGAATTAATTAAACTATGTATGAAAGATAGTAAATTTGAATTCAGTGGGAGAATTTATGCACAAACATTTGGTATGGCTATGGGGAACCCTTCATCCCCAGTATTGAGCAATCTATATATGGAATTTTTTGAAAGCAGAATCGTAAATAACATCATACCTAATAATGTAAAATGGTTTTGCTATATTGACGACATAATATGTGTGTGGCCAGGAAATGAAAATTTACATAACTTTTTTCTTAGATTGAATAGTTTAGCTTCATCAATAAATTTTTACTATGGAGCTGGAGAATAATTGTACCCCTACCTTTTTTGGACTGTCGCATACATAGATGTAACAATAGACTCAAGTTTAGTATATACAGAAAGCCAACGAATCTCTCAGCATAGGTCCATTACTACTCAAACCAAGGCAACAAAGTTAAGAAATCTGTATTTACTTCTATGTTTTTAAGAGCATTTTGAGTCTGCAGCCCTGAATATATTGATGATGAAATAAATTAAATTAGAGCAATAGATAAAAAACTGAAGTACCCTGAAATTGTGTTAGATGATGCACTAAGAAAAGCAAAAAAAGCCTTTTTTCTGTAATGATAACAGAAAAAACTACAACACACAAAATTTACTTGTACTGCCTTATTGTCGTTCTTTTAAAGAAATTCCTCAACTGTTGAAAAATTTCAGTGTAAATGTAGCATTTAAGAGTAACAATCCAATAAAAACAGCCTTAATAAAGACTTTTCGTGACATTACCACGGGGTGTGTATATCGTATTCCATGCAATGCTTGTGAAAAATTCTATATTGGTCAAACTGGTAAAACCCTAGAAAAGAGAATTGAACATCATAAGAAAAGTGTCAGATATGCTCAAGATAATAATGTACTCTTTGCTCACGTTAGAGATAAAAATGATATTTTTAATTGGTCAGGTGCAAAGAAATTGGTTCATTCAAATAACTTAGTGGAAAGAAACACCATAGAGTCCAGTTTCATAAAAGAAACCTTTGAAAATAACTTGAATATTGGACATGGAATGTATAAACTCGACGCCACTATATGTAAGGAGATTTGCAAGCTATATAAAACAAACTTTAACCACTTAATGAAGAACTGAATGTATTGTGAATAATTAACGTCGCTATGAAATTAATATTTAGACCTAAGCTACCATTCATTTAAGGGTACAATTATTTCTTATAGTATGCATAAGAACATTGGCACTATATAGTGTTATGCTAAATATAAGTATTGATACATACGTAATTATATGTTTATGGTAATAATGTTGTATGTGCATATATAAATATGTATGTATATATATATATATATATATATATATATTTGTGTGTGTGTATGTATGTATATGTATGTATGTATGTATGTGTATGTATATATGTGTATTTATGTATGTATATATATATATATATATATGTGTGTGTGTGTGTGTGTAAATGTATATGTATGTGTATGCATGTGTATATATGTATATATGTATGTATATGTGTATATGTGTGAGTATATAATATATATGTATATATATATATATATATATATATATGTTAATCATGAGTAAAAAACATTTATATGTAAGTCTATATATGTGTCTGCATATGTACCAGTATGTGTGCACGTATGTAGTGTATATATTATGCAGGTTTGTGTATGATGCGTGTCTGTGTATACATATGCATATATCTTTTCATATATTTATATATAGATTTGTTATACATATTGCTTATGTATTTATATAAATAAGGTTATCGTTATTCATATAAATAAACTGTATTGAGATACAAAAAAAAAAGAAAAAAAATCCCTGTCACCAGAAAGAACCCATTTTGGCAGGTGCCTAATGAGGTTGGATCTCCCCCCAGTAAACACCTGACCACACCCCCAGGTAGTTGGTATGAGAGTGTCATTGTTCTGTAAACCTCTATATGTATGTTCGTACGTTTACTTTCCCTATAAAATGTAAAGAAACCTCTCTCAATAAATCAGTCCTCTGATGAGTATCACGAAACTAGTCAGGGCCTAATCGTATATTTATATTTCGTATTTTCATTTTGCCAGTGGTTCTTCTGCATCTGAGGATCACGTTTTCCTGTGATTTTTATGCATATATATATATATATATATATATATATCCAAATAGGCCATATATATTTTTGATACATTGATGTCTGGATTCTCTTAACGACCTCAGGATCAGAGCCCCAGGCGAAATCACACAAAGACAAGACCTTGGCTTCGGCCGGGAATCTTGTATAGACAGTGACTAAGCCACTTGGCCAAGTGGCTTAGTCACTGTCTATACAAGCTTGCCGACCAGGGTTCGATTCCCGGCCGGAGCCAAGCTCTTGTCTTTGTGTGATTTCACCTGGGGCTCTGATCCCGAGGTCGTTAAGAGAATCCAGACATTAATGTATCAAAAATATATATGGCCTATTTGAATATGAAAAACACGTAAAAATGTGCAAAATTTATCATATATATATATATATATATATATGTATATATATATATATATATATGTACACATGTTTATATATATATATATATATATATGTACACATGTTTATATATATATATATATATATGTATGTATATATACACATGTTTATATATATATATATATATATGTATATATATATATATATACACACATGTTTATATATATATATATATATGTGTGTGTGTGTGTGTGTGTGCGTGTGTATATATACACACACATATATATATATATATATATAAATATACATATTTATATATATATATATATATAGGTATATATACACACGCATATATATATATATATATATATTAATTCTATCATCGACGTAGAACTCTATTTCATTTCATTGGTAAATGCAGAGCCCTTTACATTTCCTGTCAATGTTGAATTTACTTTGAAATTTTTTTTATTTTTCATACCAAAATGTTTGATTAAAACAATTAGACCACGTGTTGGCTAGCAACCCCTGATTTGCATAAAATTCCTTGTGTCCTTAAAATAATAAAAGCCTCTTCCATTATCATATTTGCCATTTAACGAGTTAAACATATGAAATCTTTATATTTTCAGTTTTTTTTTTCTGTTCATTTAAAAGAATTGCTTAATTTCTTCAGTTTTTTCAATGAATCTGCAGTATTTCAGTTTTAGTTAATATTTGTAGATAAGAAATACGAGCACAAAATTTCCATCGATTACGCAAAAGGTGATGCAAAAATACGCACATACACCAATGTGCACTCACATTCACACGCACGCATGTGCACACACACACGCAAACACGTACACACACGCATGTGCACACACAAACACGCCCGCACGTACACATACACGTACGCACGTACAAATATATTTATATTATATAGATAAATAACCTTCAACATCGAATATAACACTAGAAAAAGTGCATAGAAAATATCCTGGTTCCGAAAGTGAAAGAAGCATAGTATTAACATTTGAAGTTGATCATAAAACAGTTTCAGATTGCGACCCAATGTCGTCTGCTAACTACTCGCTATATAATCGATTACTTTGTTCAACCATGATAGTTTAGATATAATAGAACAGCGGTCACTCGACACACACACACACGCACACACACACACACATATATATAAATATATATGTATATGTATATATATATATATATATATATATATATTTATATATATATATATATATATATATGTGTGTGTGTGTGTGTGTGTGAGTGTGTGTGTGTATGTGTAAATCAGCCAGATTTTTTTTTCGATATTTGATGTCAGGCAATTGTTAATGATATATATATATATATATATATATGAAATTGCTTTTTAGTTTGATTAACTTCGAAAATTTTGAAATCCTACCACGATTTGTTATTTTTTTTAACCCGGGAATTGAACACAATGTAATTCCATTCTTTTGTTCACTGGGCGCTGAATGACTTTTTCTATTTCATATCATCTTTTTTTCTTTTCCTTTTCTAAATCCTTTTTTATATTTCATTTCATGGGAGGGATATATATAGTTTTTCCTCCTTTTTCTTCTGCTATTAAATTTTCAAATCGATTTATCTCAGTCATTTCTGGGCCAAAGGACTTGAAATTTCGCACAAAGGTCGAGTAGGTAAATACCCAGGCGTGTTTATGATTTTTTTTATACGTACATTTAGAATAATCATATTGATATTTTTTTCCTTTTCTTAAAAAAATGCACATTTTAGTCTCCCGTGCCTTGGTTTTATAACCGAATGACCTGAAATTTGGTACGGCGGTGTCTTAGATGAATGAATACTAACAGGAGTCATCAATATATTTGGCTTACGTTTGTTTAAACACCAAATGACCTGAAATTTCAGATGAGGGTGCCTTGGATATACAGTATGTCCACAGGAAGGAAGTCACGTCTTTCGTATACATAACTTCAGAATGATTTATTTAAGTGCTCTTCGGCATTTTTTTTTTTTTACCCCAAATTTGCATTTTTTGTTTCTATGGCCTGGTAATTAAATCATATGACCTGATATTGGCATGGAAATGCCTAAAAATATATGCTCACAGGACATCATTGACAAGTTTTGCATAAACCATTTCAGAATGATTTATTTTGGAAATTATCGGGGATCCATTTCTGGAAAAGATTAATATGGATCACGCATGGTTGCATGAGGGAGGGAGATGAATTGAAATATGCTGCATTTGCCTGACAAATGTTGCCCTTACTAGTATTTCAAATTTTAATTTTTGTTTAATCAGGGCTATTTGATAATCTATAATTTCATATACGCAGAGGATTACCACAGCTGTGTTTGCTCTGTAAATATAACTTTTGATCTTTAATGAATGAAACTTGCAAGGAAAATAAATTTTAAAGTTGAAAAGAGATAAGGTTAATCAAATTGATACATCGAACAAATAACGTTGTTTTAAATTTTAATCAGTAAGAGTAATTCACTTGTTACTTCTTATTGGTATTTATTTTTTCTAGAATTTATAGTTCTTCCCAATCAGTTACATGGGAAGATTCTGTCAATCGAATTAATTTATAATGTTCTTAATCCTTTTATATATACACACCTTTTGCTTTGCCTACAACATTCTTCTGTACAGTAAAATTTCGCCAGTTGTCTCTATCTTGAACTTAAAAAGCAATACCTCTACATTCATCATCTCCTAGTTCACGTTTCATAATCCTCAGCCTTGTAGGCCTGTGTCTTCCAACTCATCCAGTGCCTTGTGGAGCTCAGTTGAAAGTTTGGTGAACTAATTTCTCTTGGGAGTGCGAAGAGTATGACCAAACCATCTCCATCTACCCCTAACCGTGATCTCATCTACAATTAACACTCGGGTAATCTCTCTAATAGTTCCATTCCTAATCCTTTCCTGCTATTTAACTCTCAATATTCTTCTGATGGCCTTGGTCTCAAATCTACAAGATCTGTTGGATATTGTTTCATTGCCATACCACGTCTCATGTCCATATAGTAACAACGATCTCACTAAAGTGATTTTAGTCTGATTTTTATATGTAATTTTTAGGCCATTTGATTTCCAAACTTCACTTAACATAGGCATTGACTGATTTTCTTTTTTCAATACTTCATTAAATTCCAATACTACCTCATTAATCTTTTCCCCTTCCAATAACAGCATGTATACATTTTACTTTTTTTTTTATACAAAAATACATATTTTTATGCACTGTAAATAATAAACGTTTATTTTAAATGTCATGGTGTGTAACTACGAAATTTTATTCTGTAAATAACAAATAATGAAATTTTTTTTTTCTTTCCAACTTTCCAAGTGCAAAAACTACATGATTAATTTTCACGGTAAATACCAAATTGTCTTTTTTTCAAGTTTTAGGATAATTTCGCGTTTTCCAGGATTTTGTTCTTTCCATAATCATTCCTTTCCTCAATTTCTTTTATTCTCTGCGGCACATTTCCTCTCGAAGATAATTGCCTAATATAAAGAACATGAACCCACATTGTGGCATTCCAGGACGTTCTTTTTAAGTTCGTCGTAATAAGTTCACATGAGGAGTCTATTAAAAGTGAGAGAGAGAGAGAGAGAGAGAGAGAGAGAGAGAGAGAGAGAGAGAGAAATTGTATAAGTTAACATGAATAGTCTAATTAAATTAAAAGCCACAGATAGAGAGAGAGAGAGAGAGAAAGGTATTTAAGAAAGTTTCTCATTGTAACTTGACGGGGAATGATCAAGCAGATATATTAGCAAAGCAAGACTGTTCTCAAGAAAATGTTGACTACAATTTCCCACAGTCATATGAAAGTTTGAAAAATAAAATAGAAAAACAACAACGTCATCGATATATATAATATCTGAACGGAGTATACTTGGAAAGTGCCTCGTTCCGCAATTATATGGATATCACTAAGGGGTCAGAGCCAAATTACATAAAGAGTGGTTTACATACTAGAAAACATCAAACAAGCTATACCAGATCGTTTAGGATGTAAGTATTTGTGGGAGGTGACAAATGATAGAAATTCCAACATAAGAAACTGTCGTTTGTGTAAGTTATCTGATGGGCACAGGTTACATCATTATATTAAAGAATACAATGAAAATGAACGTTTTAGAAGATAAATTAAAACTTTGTCATTCCATGTTATTCTCGGCCATTTCTTGGATCCTAGGGTGTTTTTGGAAGTTCAGAAATATTACCCAAATTTTGCAAATGCTTCCGAGCTTGCCATATTATTATTATTATTATTATTATTATTATTATTATTATTATTATTATTATTATTTATCTTTAAGTAAAGGGAATAATACTTGTTAAGGCAAACTTTCCGATGTAAGCTTGCTAGAGGGTGCGCCATTTGTGTTCTGTTGTATATGTGTGCATGTATATACATTGTATGTATGCATGATACTGAACACAGTAAACTTATTAAATCAAATTCTCTCTCTCTCTCTCTCCCTCTCTCTCCTCCGAGTTGTGAATTATTAAGCGTGCTCTCTTATGGTTAATATGATATGGTCTCTCTCTCTCTCTCTCTCTCTCTCCTCTAGTTATGAATGATTAAGCGTGTCTCTCTCTCTCTCTCTCTCTCTCTCTCTCTCTCTCTCTTCTAGTTATGAATGATTAAGCGTGCTCTCTCTCTCTCTCTCTCTCTCTCTCTCTCCTCTAGTTATGAATGATGAAGCGTGCTCTCTCTCATGGCTAATTTGGTATGCTTTCTCTCTCATGGTTATTTGGCATGGTCTCTCTCTCTCTCTCTCTCTCTCTCTCTCTCTTCTTGTTATGAATTATTGGGCGTGCTCTCTCATGGTGAAATTGCTCTCTCTCTCTCTCTCTCTCTCTCTCTCTCTCTTCTTGTTATGAATTATTGGGCGTGCTCTCTCATGGTGAAATTGCTCTCTCTCTCTCTCTCTCTCTCTCTCTCTCTCTCTCAAGGTACTTACCTAGTGTGGTTTCATGTGAAGAAGTTTTTTCTGCCATTTCTTCAAGTCTCTGGTCGAGCTCCTTGATACAATATGCTCCGTTACGTCCTAGACTCCGCTTTTATCTCTTTTGAAAATCAGTTGCTAAAGGAGATGCTCTCTCTCTCTCTCTCTCTCTCTCTCTCTCTCTCTCTCTCTCTCTCGCCTTTTTAATAGGTGAAGCTATGCCATGAAAAGTTTTTCTTTTGTTTTGCTACCAGATTTTCTTAATTTTTTCTTATACTCCCTGCTCCCTGGTAACCTCCCCCTCGTTTACTTCTTGAATCTATTGAGTTTTTTTTTTTTTTATAATCCATATACCTTCATTACCTTTCGAATCCCCTTTAAATGCCTCTCATGAATGGCAGGGGCAAGGGACAATAACTTTGCCTAACACGCAGGACAATGCCCTAGAGACTGACCATATATGAATATGATCAGCGCCCAAGCACCCTTTCCATCCAAGCAAGGACCAAGTAGGGATAGGCAGTGGCTGTTGATGACTCAAGCAGATAGACCCATAGGCTCCCCCCCCCCCATCCTTTGCTTACAAGAATGGTGAGATTGCAGCTACCAAAGAACCTAACGAGTTTGAGCAGGACTCGAACGACAGTCTGGCGTTCATCAGTCAGGGATTTTACCTCATCGGCCACAACAACCCCTTTTCCTCTTTTAGTATTAATTTTATCATCATAACATGCTAAGAAATTCTATTTTGTTCTTTTTGTTCACTTCCAGGCTTTTTAAGAATATTTTTTACATCAACAATGTATTGCTGTCATTCATTGCCTTGTAGGAAAATTATATAAGGTCAGTATGGGTTTTCTTAAGGTTTTGTTCCTTATTTGTGTCTGTCATTTTGAGCATATCAGTACATTACTTAACTAGAGGGGCACTCAGTAGTGAGCTTGCCTTTGCCATGCCAAGTAATCTAATTTTGCTCTTAGCTTCTCTGCGTACCTGTACTTAAATGTACTTGTCTTTGTGTGATTTCACCGGGGGCTCTGATCCCAAGGTCGTTAGGAGAATCCAGACATTAATGTATCAAAAATATATATGGCTTATTTGAATATGAAAAACACGTCTAAATGTGCAAAATTTATCATTAATTGAATGCCAAGTAACAAATTACCAATTAGCTACGATGGTGAAGATGGGTTGATTTCAATTCTAAGTACAAAACACCTGAATTCGCCAGGTATCAGTACAGAAGAATTATCATTGACATTTTATTTTTCTTCGTGGCCAAGTGGTTTAGTCACTGTCTATACAAGCTTGCTGAGCAGGGTTCGATTCCCGGCCGGACACAAGCTCTTGTCTTTGTGTGATTTCGCCTGGGGCTCTGATCCCGAGGTCGTTAATAGAATCCAGACATTAATTTATCAAAAATATATAAGGCTTATTTAAATATGAAAAACACGTCTAAATGTGCAAAAAAAATGTATCATATATATATATATATATATATATACAATAGATACATATATACATACATACACACACACACACATATATATATATATATATATATACAATAGATATATATATATATATATATATAATATACAGTATACACTGTATATAACCTGAAAATTGCTCTTTAATACACAGGTATGTTTCACTTCACCCAAATTCGCAATAGTTCACTTTACTCTGGAACTGAGAAGTTCTGAAATGTTCCCCGTGCACAGCTTCAAACCTCCCCCACCCCTACCCTCTCCAGTCTCATTTCAAAATCAACTACAACTGTGTATTAGCAGGAAAGAGCAGGACGCGCCTCCGCTTCAGTCCAAACGCCACGTCTAAAATTAGGGGCACTTGGACGTTTAGGCTTTCGGCATGGCCAAATTGCTTTAGTTGGATTGAGTTTCGCTTGGAAAGTCTGGAATTCCTAGATATGACTAAATGGGTTATTGTGTGGACGCTACAACCGCGGCCAGGTAGGAGAGAGAAAATTTATATATTCATTCCCTTTTTTTTTACGAGTGAAAATGGAGGCTGGTAATTGGATTGTTAAACTTATTCCGCTGGACTTGTGAAATGGATGACATAAAGGATGCTCATCATTTAGGGTTTGTCGGTGGTTTAGGTCATCTTTTCGAGTCTTATTCAAATTGTAATTGCGAGGTGGATTTATGCCTGATGTTAAAGAGGCGTAAAATATGGTTGTTATTTTCAGGATTTTTTATGCAAATAAAAGTTTCTTTAATTTCGATAAATTTCAGGCATTTTTACTTCAAATTAATAACAAAAGATATAAATGTATGCATATGCCTCTATATATATATATATATATATATATATATATATTTGAGATACACTTTTACGGATATCAATCATAATTAAAACATTTACATGATAAAAGTTATACTCAAGAACTTTGTTCAATATTTCATGTTAAATAAAGAGAAGAAAATATGACTTCCGTTAGTTCTGATAAGCATATACGACTATACACAATAATCCTGATTTTCACCATGAATTATCAAAAATTATTATTATTTCATAACCTTTTGAGTATTTGAACGTATTAACATTCCTATTCGCAATGTAAATCAACAATGATCTAATTTTTCATATATGAAGAAGTTAAACATATGTTATTATTGAAATGTTTTGTTTTGTATTGATTTATGTCAGACGTCATTAATGAATATGATTATTTGCTCTTTATTATACAGAGGAGAGGAAACCCTTTTGTTAGAGGCGAAAGTAGATAAGGATAACTACAAAGTGAGACCATTTTCAATACCGTCAATGAGGACTCATTTCAGATTTATTTTCTGGAACGATTGTGTACCTAAAACGCCTAAGAATTTCCGAAGAAATAATCATCTCACACAACAACGCCTTTGTATTTCCTTCTCTAGTTTCGGCGGACATTGCAAACGCAATTTCTTTTTCGTCATTTTTTTTTAGTCAAGAGAAAGTTGGAGAAATCATTTAGGTATCATGAAAAGTATTCTATATTTACATACCCGAGGTATTCCTTCCTGTATTATTTCTCTACGCTTCTTTATCTTATCTTTTCCGTATATAATGTACATCCGAGTGAAAGAAATAATAAAACCAGGGGGGCACTCATTAGAACGCAGACCTCTCCCACAGCAGCTTATTTCTTGACCTTTTGCTCGACTTCGACCTTGACATTTGACCTTAACATGTATTAATTGGAGCTGATTTTGAAACACTCAAATAAGAACCAAGTTTGACGTCTGTAACAACGATGTCTAAACTGATTACGTGAATTGAACATTTTGCTTGACTGTGACCTTGACCTTGGACCTTGATCTTCCAAAATTTAACAATTTTCAGCTTTTTATATAACAGTTAATCCTTGCCAGTTTCATAACTTTACGATTGAAATTGTGGCCATGAAGCTGTTTCACAGACAAACAAAACACGCACACAAACAAACACACAAACAGGGTGTAAAACATAACCTCCTCCAACTTCGCTGACGGAGGTAAAAATCGTGAAAAGATAAATATGGAGAAACATTATCTCTGTTCCAACTTGCATTGAATTCCAGATTCTTTTTTTCCCCGCCGGGGTTTATATTCTCCAAGCTCCGTGTCAGTTTATTTTTTCAAAAACAAACTTTGTGGAATGCTTAGATTTTGTTTTTGGGAAAATAGAAGCTGTCTCCATGTTATATGCGGCAGACAGCCGGATACAAGCCTAGGCAAAGTACAAACTCCGGGATAAAATCCATTCCAAGGACAAAGGCATATTTGCTTACAGCCTTACACATATAAGGTAGAGTATTATTATTATTATTATTATTATTATTATTATTATTATTATTATTATTATTATTATTATTATTATTATTAGTATGATTATTCAACGTAAACAAACATCTATAGAGGAATTACTTAAGGTTAACGACTACTAAAAAAAATTTAAACTGACGATATAATGAGTTAAGAGAAAAAGCAAAATAAAAGAATAAAGATAAAAAAAATAGATAAATAAAGATTACCATAAAAAAAACAGTAGATATAGTGCAATTCAAGACCTTCCATGTCATTTCGCCAAACAAAACCATTATAGACAATGCCAAACACGTACATTGCCTTCTGTAAGCCTTGCCGTATGTCATATCTGTACCACCCGTGTGTCACACAAGCGTACCGAGTGTGACGGGCCGAGAGAGGAGTTGTGAACTCAAAGGCAGGATGCAATCAACCGAGATTTATTAAGGAACACTCTTCTTTATATACAAAACCTCAAGGCAACAGGACATGACCTGTTCGAGAGACAGACAATGTTACAGAGCAAAACGGAGACATAATCAATCAGGTTCTTTTTAGTGCGAGGGAAGAGCGCAGATACAAGCATAATATATACAAAATAATTATGTACAATAGTGTGACACACGGTTGGTACATGGCTCCCCCCCTAAAAATGACATACTGTACATGTTAAATAGGGCACCCTGATCTAGAGAGGCGAACTGTAGGCGGGTCACCTGGCAGAAGATGAGCAGGTTTTAGACGATCAATGGAGACTCAGTCTTCTTTGCTCCGAATGTTTAGTAGGAATGCTTTCGCACTGCGTCGGATCACAAGGTAGGGGCCCGTGTAAGGGGGCGATAATGGTGGCTTGCTAGTGTCGTTGCGCAGGAAGACATGCGTTGCAGAGTGCAAGTCCGTTGGTATGTGATGCTTCGCTGGGGGCTTGTAAGTCTGGCGGCACGGAGTAAATTTTCCCACGACGTGACGTATGCGCTGGAGATCGTCGGAGGAGGTTGTAGAAGGAAAAAATTCGGCAGGGATGACCAATGGGTCACCATACACCATTTCAGCTGCCGAGACGTCGAGGGCGTCTTTAGGAGTGGTTCTTAGTCCCAGGAGGACCCAGGGAAGTTGAGTAAACCAATTGCAATTCTTGCAGCGGGACATCAAAGCTGCTTTGAGGGTGCGATGAAAACGTTCAACCATTCCATTGGCAGCGGGGTTGTAGGCCGTTGTCTGATGTAGGGTGATGACTAGGAGATTCGCTAATGACGTCCACAATTGAGAGGTGAAAGTGGTTCCCCTATCAGAAATAATATGCTCAGGGATACCGAATCTTGAAATCCATCCAGAGAGTAAGGCAGATGTACATGAGGCGGACGTTGCAGTTTCCATGGGAATGGCTTCAGGCCAACGAGTGGAGCGGTCGTTGACGGAAAACAGGTAACTATGTCCTTGTGATGTGGGTAGGGGGCCTACAACATCGACGTGAATGTGTGCGATACGACGCTGAGGTTGAGGAAAGGTGCCCACTCCTGAATCTGTGTATCGATGTACTTTGGAAGTTTGTTAAGAAGTACAGGCGTGGACCCAATCCTTAGCATCCTTAAAAATGCCGTGCCAAATGAACTTTGCCTTCAACAGCTGTGCAGTAGAATGGCACGAGGGATGAGAAAGGCCGTGAATGAAATCAAACACCAGTCGGCGCATGGGAGCAGGAATCCAAGGTCGCGGTTTACCAGTACTGACGTCCCAGAGAAGGGTGGTGTTGGAGTCTTCGAGGGGAAAATCTTCCCAACGGAGGGACATGCAGGTTGTCCTACAAGCTTGATACTCTGGATCCTGTCGTTGGGCTTCAGCCAGGGCGTTGTAATCCAATCCCAGTTGAACGGCAGCCAACGTGTTTCTTGACAAGGCATCGGCAATGGGATTCATTTTCCCAGAGACGTATTGGAGGGTACAATTGTATGCAACCACCGCGGAGAGATGTCGGCGTTGACGGGCGGACCAGGCGTCAGACTGTCGAGTGAAGGCGTGCACCAGAGGCATGTTGTCTGTGCAAATGACGAAGGGCGTATCTTCTAAGAAATGGCGAAAGTGACGGACAGCCAAGTGCACCGCCAGCAATTCTCGATCGAAGGTAGAATAACCCGATTCTGCCTTGGACAGTTTTCTGCTGAAGAAGGCCAATGGGCGGGGCGAGCCTTTGACCACCTACTCGAGTACTCCACCAATAGTGACGTCGCTGGCATAGGTGGAGAGAAGGAGAGGGTCGTGTGGGATAGGAAATGTGAAAGCCGCAGCAGTTGATAGGGCCTTCTTTGCATTGCAGAAGGCTGCTTCTTGAAGGGGACCCCACTTCAGGTCCTTTAGCTTGCCCTTGAGGGAGGCTTAGAGGGGAGCAAGAGTGGCGGTAATGGCTAGCAGAAAACGGTGATAATAGTTGATCATGTCCAAGAATTCCTGCAGAGCTTTGATGGTCAAGGGCGCGGGTAATTCTGAACGGCTGCTACCTTCTCAAGGAAGGGATGGACTCCTTCAGGAGTGATACGGTGCCCTAAGAACGACACTTCGTTGGCACCAAAGGTACACTTGTCGTACCGGACTACAATGCCGTTTTGTTGTAGGCGGTCGAGCACGATGCGCAGGTGACGGAGGTGTTCCTCTTTTAAGGAGGAGAACACAAGTATGTCGTCAACATACCATAAACAGAAAGGGAGGTCCCCTAAGATGCCATCCATGAGACGTTGCCCCAGCATTACGAAGGCCAAAACAGGAGTAATTGAAGGTGTATGTACCAAACGGAGTGGTGATGGCGGTCTTAGGGATGTCTTCTTGGTTCATAGGCACCTGATAATACCCTTTCAGGAGGTCGAGCTTAGAGAAAACCTTCGCTTTGTGCAGGTAGGAGGTCACATCGGCAATGTTTGGGAGGGGGTACTGATCCGATTCTGTTTGCATGTTCAGGCGCCTGTAATCCCTGCACGGACGGAGGGAGCCGTTTTTCTTCAGAACGATGTGTAAGGGTGACGGCCATGGGCTGGAGGCCTTTTGGCAAAAGCCCATTTTCTCCATTTCGGCGAACGTCTGTTTAGTAGCTGCCAATCATTCCGGTGCCAGACATCTGAATTTTGCGAAGACTGGGGGTCCCGTCGTCTTGATGTGGTGATAAATACCGTGCTTGGCAGGAACCGTGGGTTTTTGGCGAAGTTCTGGATGGAAAACTTCCGGGTACAACGTGAGGAGGTGGGCGTAAGCATCCATGGGTGCGCTGATGTGGAGAGCGAGGTTAGAGGGGGCGGGTTGAAGAGGTGTCGACAAGTACGAGTCTGCGTTGACCAATCGTCGGTGGGCGACATCGACCAGAAGGTGGAAATGAGAGAGGAAATCCGCACCGAGGATTGGCATTGTGACGTCAGCAACAAGGAACTTCCAATTGAATATACCGTTTCCGAACGATAATGTGAGGTTCTCGTAACCGTAGGTGGGTATCGCAGATCTGTTGGCTGCTACCAAGTTGACGTCGGCAGTTGTAGACAGACTACGTCGTGCCTTGAAGAGTTTCCTTGGCAAAAGAGAACGACGAGCACCCGTGTCTACCAAAAATCGCACGCCCGTTCCTGCATCCTGTAAAAAGAAAAGATTAGAAACATGGGAGGCCGCCGCCACAAGCGATGGCCTACTTACACGTTTTTTGGCAACTGACAATCCTTGGCACATTTCTTCGCGGTTTCCCCGAATCTGAAGTGGTAGTAGCAAAACTGCGGCGGATGGGAGGTAGTAAGCGGCTGTAGAAGTCGTTCGTTAGGGTGCGAGCGATTGGTGGGTGGTGGGCGGCTTTGTCGCCGGTTCGGCACATCACGGGGTAGGCGTGTATGACCTATGGCATTCATTTCAGCTTCGGTTGACGTTGAATAGGCATCCTCGTCGTCAGGGGTGGAGGCATTGATGGAGGTCTTAAAGTGGCTGTCCATAAGGGCGTCGGCTTTGGTCATCAAGTCCTACATGGATAAACTATTGACATCGGGTATGGCAGCGTGTACAGGTTCGGGTAAACGGCGTATCCAAAGGGCACGAAGTAGGTTCACCTCACAAGGAGAGCCGTCTGCGGCATGTTGAAGGCAAGCAATACTGGTCATTTCCCTGAGGGCAAGCGAAGCCCTTTGGTCCCCCAACGGTTGTTGCGAGAGCTGAAAAAGCTTTGCTATACGGGCGGCTGGTGACGGCGAGTACTGCTGCAGAAGGTATGTTTTGAGGGCGTCATACGCTATTGGGGTGTCTCCTTGTTCACAAAGCCAGTCGGATATTTCTGGGAAGGTGTCCTTGGGTATCGCGGCGAGAACATAATCCGCTTTGGTGGTTGAGCGAGTCACGCCCCTGATACGAAACTGGACTTCTGAGCGCTGAAACCAAGCAAACGCTTCTCCACAGGCGAACGGTGAAAGTTTCAATGGGGCGGCCGCAGCGCCAACTGCTGTTGTAGAGTCCATCTCAGTCATAGCACCAACGATGGGGGGCGAGGGAGGTGGGGGTGGAGGGCAGTGGGAGCGAGTCGACTTCCGGGGTCACCAATGTGACGGGCCGAGAGAGGAGTTGTGAACTCAAAGGCAGGATGCAATCAACTGAGTTTTATTAAGGAACACTCTTCTTTATATACAAAACCTCAAGGCAACAGGACATGACCTGTTCGAGAGACAGACAATGTTACAGAGCAAAACGGACACATGATCATTCATGTTGTTTTTAGTGCGAGGGAAGAGCGCAGATACAAGCATAATATACACAGAATAATTATGTACAATTATGTGACACACGGTTGGTACAAGAGTAACGACATTTCTCTTTTTTGTATATATTATACTTTGTATCTTCGCTCTCCCCCTCCCCCTGACAGCTAATTGTAATAACCTGTCTGCCTACTTCATTGTTAACTGTTAACAGAACCGGTCGCCGGTTTGACAAAAAATAGCATGTTGGTTTTTTGTGACCATCTTACCGGGACCTAGTGTGTATATATCCTTGATGTTTGGTAACAAAGTTAATCAGTTACATTCATTATCGCCTTTGACTCACAACCTACTCTTGGCCCGTCACATTGGTGACCCCAGAGTGGGACTTGCACCTCCTGCCTTCCCCCCCCCTCACTGTTGCTATGGTGGACTCCACCGACGTTGGCGCCGCCCCATTCACACTTTCGTCGTTCGACAGCGGAGAGGCGTTTGGTTAGTTTCAGAGCACAGAAGTCCAGTTCCGCATCAAGGGCGTGACTCGCTCAATGACCAAAGCCGATTATGTTCTCGCGGTGATACCCAAGGACACCTTCCCGGAAATCTCTCACTGGCTTATGAACAAGGAGACACTCCAATAGTGTATGAAACCCTCTAAACGTACGTTCTGCAGCAGTACTCGCCATCGCCAGCTGCCCATATAGCAAAGCTTTTTCAGCCCTCTCAACATCCGTTGGCAGACCAAAGGGCTTCGCTCTCCCTTAGGGAAATGACAGTATTGCTCACCTGCGACCTGTTGCAGACGGCTCTCCTCGTGAGGTGAACCTACTTCATGCCCTTTGTGTATGCCGTTTACCCGAACCTGTACGCGCTGACATACCCAATGTCAATAGTTTACCCATAAAGGACTTGATGACCAAAGCCGATGCCCTTATGGACAGCCACTTCACGGCCTTCAAGACCTCCACCAACGCCTCCACTCCTGAGGAAGAGGACACCTATTCAACGTCAACCGAAGCCGACCAACCGAAGCCGACATGAATGCCGAAAGACAAACGCCCACCCCGTGATGTGCCGGAGCAGCGACAAAGCCACCCATCACCCACCACTCGCTCGAGCCCCAACCTACGTCTTCTACAGCCACTCACTGCAGACCACTGACCGCAGTTTTGCTACTACCACTCCAGATTCGGAGCTGCCGCAAACAAACGTCAGGGGCTAAAATCCCTGAAAGTAGGCCATTGTTAGTGGCGGTGGCCTCTCGTGTTTCTAATCTTTTCTTTTTACATGATGCAGGAACGGGCATGCAATTTTTGGTTGACAAGGTTGCTTGTTGTTCTCTTTTGCTAAAGGAACTTTTCAGGGCACAACACAGTCTGTCTAAGTCTGCCGACATCCGCCTGGTAGTTGCCAACTGATCTGATACCCACCTACCATTACGAGAACCTCACATTATCGTTTGGAAATGGCAAATTTAAATGCAAGTTTCTCGTTACTGACATCACATTGCCAATGCTTGATGCGTATTTCCTCTCTCATTTTCACCTTCTAGTCAAAGGTCATCCACTGACGATTGGTCAACGCAGACTCGTACTTGTTGACACCTCTTTAACCCACCCCCTCCAACCTCACTCTCCACATCAAAGCACCCACGGATGCCTACGCCCACCTACTCACGTCATTCCCGGAAGTTTTCCGTCCAGAACTTCGCCAAACGTCCACGGCTCCTGCCAAACACGGTATTTATCAACATATCAAGACGACAGGACTCCCAGTCTTCGCCAAATTCAGATGTCTGTCACTGGATCAATTGGCAGCCGCCAAACAGACGTTCGCCGAAATGGAAGAAATGGGCCTTTGGCAAAAGACCTCCAGCTCATAGTCGTCACCCTTAAACATCATCCTGAACAAACACGGCTCCCTCTGTTCGTGTGGGAATTACAGACACCTAAATATGCAGATAGAACTTGATCACTTACCCCCTCCCAAATATCAGTGACGTGACCTCCTACCTGCACAAAACGAAGGTTTTCTCCACCATCAACCTCCTAAAGGGGTATTATCAGGTGCCTATGAACCCAGAAGACATCCCCAAGACTGTTCTCACCATTCCCTTCGGTATATAAACCTTTAATTACTCCTGTTTTGGCCTTCGTATTACTGGGGCCACTTATCAACTTCTCATGGATGGCATCTTAGGGAACCTCCCCTTTTGTGTATGTTACTTGGACGACATACTTGTGTTCTCTTCCTCAAAAGAGGAACACCTCCGTCACCTGCGCATCGTGCTTGACTGCCTGCAGCAAAACGGCCTTGTAGTCTGGTACGATAAGTTCACCTTTGGAGCCAATAAAATGTCGTTCTTAGGGCACTGCATCATTCTTGAAGGAGTACTTCCCCTCTCTGAGAAGGTAGCGCCCGTTCAGAACTTCTCCATGCCCACGACCGTCACAGCACTGCAGAAATTCTTGGGCATGATCAACTATTATGAACGTTTTCTGCCAGACATTGCCACCACTCTTGCTCCCCTCTACGCCTCCCTCAAGGGCAAGTCAAAAACCTGAAGTGGAGTCCCCTTCAAGAAGCGGCCTTCTTCAACGAAAAGAATGCCCTATCAACTGCTGCTCCTCTCACTTTTCCCGTCTCACTTGACCCTCTCCCTTTCTCCACCAATGCCAGCGACATCGCTGTTGGTGCAGTACTCGAACAGGTGGTCAACGGCTCGCCCTGCCCATTGTCATTCTTCACTAGAAAACTGTCCAAATCAGGGTCGGGTTATTACTGGCGGTGCACTTGACTGTTCGTCAGTTTCGCCATTTCTTAAAAGGTACGAACTTCTTCATTCGCACAGACCAGACGCCTTTGGTGCACGCCTTCACTCGACAGTCTGACAAATGGTCCGCCCATCAACACCGACATCTCTCCGCCGTGGCTGAATACAATTGCACCCTTCAACACGTCCCCGGGAAAATGAATCCCATTGCCGTTGCCCTGTCAAGAAACACGTTGGCCGCCGTTCAACTGGGATTGGATTACAACGCCTTGGCTGAAGCCCGACGACGTGATCCAGAGTATCAAGCACGTAGGACATCCTGAGCATCACTCCGCTGGGAAGACGTCCCCCTCGACGATTCCAACACCACTTTCCTCTGTGACATCAATACTGGTAGACTGCGACTGTGGATTCCTGCTCCCATGCGCTGACAAGTGTTTGATTTCATTCACGGCTTTTCACATCCCTCGCGCCGTTCTACTGCACAGCTGCTGAAGTTCATTTGGCATGGCATTACTAAGGATGCTAAGGATTGGGTCCGCGCCTGTACTTCTTGCCAAACTTCCAAAGTACATCGACACACAGATTCAGGAATGGGCACCTTTCCTCCACCTCAGCGTGGTTTCACTTACATTCACGTCGACGTTTTAGGTCCCCTACCCACATCACAAGGACATCGTTACCTGTTTTCCGTCATCAACCAATCCACTTGCTGGCCTGAAGCCATTCCCATGGAAACTGCAACTCCACTTCATGTACATCTGCCTTACTCTCAGGTTGGGTAGCAAGATTTGGTATCCCTGAGCATATTACTTCTGACAGGGTTACCACATTCACCTCTCAATTGTGAACATCATTAGTGAATCTCATGGGCATCACTCTACATCAGACAGCAGCAAACGACCCCTCTGCGAATGGAATGGTTGAATGTTTCCATCGCACCCTTAAAACCTCTTTGATTTCCGGCTGAAAGGACTCCAACTGGTTTACTCAGCTTCCCTGGGTCTCCCTGGGACTAAAGACCACTCCTAAAGACGCCCAGGACTTCTTGGCAGCTGAAATGGTATATAGCGACCCGTCGGTCGTCCCTGCCGAATTTTATTCTTTTGCAACCTCCTCCAACATCTGCAGCGCATACATTACGTCGTGGGAAAATTTATTCCATGCCGCAAGACTTACAAGCCCCCACCAAAGCATCATATACCCACAGATTTGCACTCTGCAAGCCACTTCTTCCTATGGAACGACACTATCAAGCCACCGCTAACTCCCCCTTACACGGACCTTTTCCTTGTGATCCGACACAATCCGAAAGTATTCCTGCAAAACATTCGTGGCAAAGTAGACTGGGTCTCCAGTGATCGTCTAAAACCTGCTTATCTCCTGCCAGAGGACCCAACTACAGTTCACCTCTCTAGATCAGGGCACCCTATTTAACATGTACAGTATGTCACTTTTACAGGGGAGCAATGTACCACCCGTGTGTTACACGAACATACATAGTAACGACATTTTCCTTTTTGGTATATATCCTTTGTATCTTCGCTCACCTCCCTCACACTGACAGCAACTTGTAATAACCTGTCTGCCTACTTCATTGTTAGCTGTTAACAGAACTGGTTGCCTGTTTAACAAGAAATAGCAGGTTTGTATTTTGTGACCTTCTTATCGGGACCTAGTGTGTATATATACTCGATGTGTCGTATTAAAGTTACTCAGTTGCATTCATTTCCCCTTTGACTCACAACCTACTCTTGGCCCGTCACACAACAAAACTCTTGCAGTAACAGTACATGCTATTCATCGAAAATAGTTATTGTGTACCCAAGACATCAAAATGACGTTTAGATATTTAGATAGATATACTGTATACACATACACACACATAGAACATTAATATATATATATATATATATATATATGTATATATATATATATATATAATATATGAAATTATATATAGTTATAAGGAGAAGGCATGGAAATCAAATGATACTTTGGATACTATATAAAGGAGACAAAGACAAAACTTGTTTGTTGACAGTTTTCGAGGAAGTAGTGAAAATTACAACGTAGACCATGTTGAGTATTCCAGTATTGATAGTGAGGTCAAAAGAAAAGTCAGGAATGACTGGAGAGGATATTTAGACAGTAAAGCAGGCGAGGCTGACTATGCTATGAATTCAGGAACTGACTAAGGTGTAAGAATTGCTCATATTAATTATTAATGAAATCACGACTGGGGCAAAGAAGAAGAAGCATTTACCCATCAAAAAGAGAGGTGACCTCTGTTATAGCAACGGAAGATGATATAAGACAACGTTGGATGGAACACTTTAATGAGGTTATGAGTAGGAGATATGAAGGGAATAATTTGATTAATACCTGAAGCTGATGAGGACCTTGATGTGGCCATGAATGAATTCAGTGTGATTGAAGTCGAAGCTATCCCTATTGGTGACTCGTCAATTACCACATTTTTTTCGGGTCCTGCAGAATCCTTTAGTAATCAATCGTTTTATGGCAAATGCAGTCTATGTGCTTTGAATATGAAAAAACGCGTTTCTCTATTGCTATCCGAATAGTAAATCAACATTGTAAATATTTACTTCTGGTCTTGAGCTGTGTTTATAGGCGAAAGGTACAGTTGGACACACAAATTGCTGCTACAACCTTTTTCTGAAGCAATGCAGCCAGCCAAACCCTTACTGCCACCACCACCTCTGCCATCTCTTCTCACTCTATCTGTTTGGTTTCCCGGTGCGAAGTTAGGGTGTAACAAGGTGCACTTTTTCGAAGCGAGTTGTACCATGACCTTCTGTGTCCAATTTTATATTTAAATATGGAAAAGGTATTGTTGTTTATTCATCTGTGGCTCAGTATTAATTTTCGTATGTTCGCAGAGTTGACAGAATATGTATACAGTAGTTACATTTGGATTCATTTTGTTTGTGAATGGTGCCGGGTCAGAGTTTTACATTTCACTCTAATTTTTAATGCGCTTATCTATTAATCAGTTATGGTAGCCATTAAAAAGTCATCAAATACATATTGAACTCTTTTGCCTTTCAAGTGTTATAAAATGCGAAATTTGGTTGATAGAGACAGACATTACAGAGGATATAGAAAGTGGCCATTTTTATAAATTTGATGTAAGCCGCGAACGCTCGGAGAAATAAGGAACTTTTTTTTCTTGCATTTCAGGAATAGAATTTTGTACTTCGATGTTCTTTTAAGGATAACAAACACGCCCAGCTTTCTTCTAGGTGTAGCTAATGAGTGTAATCCTTTCTTGTCAGTAACTATGCATACAACAACATCAACACCAACAACAACAACAAATGCAGCTGATCTAGTCCACTGCAGGACAAAGGACTTAGACATATCCTTAGTCATGTCTAGGGTGTGGCCATATTCACCACTACACTGGCCTTTGCGGATTGCTGATCAAGGCAATACGCACACCCTTCTACCACTTAAGATATTCCAACTCAGGAAGGGACTACGCATATATTAGCAAAGACATGCGAGACTAGATTTGAAATACCATGCACCTGTTGATACAGTTTCCTCTGTTGGCTTTTAAGTGGAAGAAGGAAGTATTTGCAAGTTAGTACTTTTCTCAAATCCCTGTTGTTGATTTGCAGCTAGAACTATTCATCATCATCATCATCATCAGCTCCTCCTACGCCTATTGGCGCAAAAGGCCTCAAAGATGATTCATTGACTAAATTCATTAGAGGATAAATAGTTCCTTGTGATGCACAGTGCCTCTGTAACTAAGGCAAGTGACCCATGCCGTTCTATACTAATTCCAGTAAGATCAACCGCCAGGCGTCAGAAGTAAAAGACGAAAGGATATCCTGTCTATCACCTTAAACCCAATCCGTCACCCTGCTGTCAGTGACTTTATCGAGATTTAGGGATGCATTTCACCACACCCAAAGTTCTCGTTACTCCCACCAAGTTGTTCATCCGCTTATATAACCGTTGGCAAACATAGATTGCTAAGATATACCGCATAGCATGGTAGGTAATAATTATATAAAAAAACATTTATTATCAACTACCAGTTTGTTTCATTCTTCCTCGTATAAGGGGAATCAATATATATATATATATATATATGTATATATATATATATATATATATACATATATATATATATATATATGTGTGTATCTATATATACATATCTATATATATACATATATCTATAAATATATATATATATATATATATGTATCTGCATATATCTACTGTGGCATTTCCCCCATTTTTCAGTAACTCTTTTTTTCAGTTTAGCACCACCCTCCCTTCTCGTGCCTCTCATAACCTAATTCTTACCAACATGAACTTTCAATTTTTCTCTCTCACATACCCTCCGAAACTCGACACAGCTTCTCCCAGTATAGTATCACCTGCAAACAACAACTGATTCACCTCTTACTTATGATCACTCTTATCTATCAGTTTAATACTCGACCAAGTACTCGAGCGTTCACCTCCCTTACAGCTCCATCAACAAACAATTTCAGCAACCATGGCGACACATTTTTCTTGGCACCACTCTCACTGTAAACCACTCACTAACTTTATTCCCTATCCTAACACATGATTTACTGCTTATGTATAAACTCTTCGCTGCATGCAACAACCTTTCATCTCATTCCGCATTTCTTCCCCATTAACTCTACCATAAACTTTCTTTTAGATCCTTAAGAACAACATATACCTCCTTATCTTTTACTAAATATTTCTAGCATATCTGCCTCAACATAAAAACCTGATCCATACATTCCCTATCTCTTATAGTACCACTGTGCACATCTAAAATTGCCTCCTCTCTTTTATCTCTAATCCTATCAATTAACACTACCAAACAATTTCCAACCACACTCAACAAACTAATACTCCAGAATTACAACACTCATACATATTTCCCTTACATTTGCATAGTGGAACAATGCACATATAAACACACCACGCGCACACAGTCTATTGGCACCATTGACAAGATAAAACAACCTCGCCAACCATTTCAACACAGTCATACACCTTTTCTATAACATCCATAGCAGGGCTTTTCCTGGTCTCTTTCCACCAAGTGCTTCTTCAGGTCCTTTCTTGAAATCTCTCTCTATCTCTCTCTCATCACTGGCACCTCAACACCTGCAACAGTAATTATATCCGTCTCCCTCTTAACCTCAGCATTCACCCAACCTTTTCTAGTATCAAATAAAGAACTCAAACGCATATAAAGTATATCCAAATGAACAAACACAC
>NC_090736.1:27571053-27576053 GCF_036898095.1 Palaemon carinicauda
TAAAATCCTACCAAAACATCAGATATATGTCACATTTTGGAAATAGGTATTTGAAGCCACAGACTAATTGGAAAAATATACATTAATGTCTAATAAGAATAATAATGGCACTTAGCAGAGTAAATATAAGAAATTGAAAGGGTAACTTAGCTAAACTTAGACGCACCCAGAGAGAGGCTAGTTGTGACTTGAACTATGACATCAGACGTAATACCCAGTAAACTTTCCATTCATAAT
Organism: Palaemon carinicauda; assembly: GCF_036898095.1. Classification (NCBI taxonomy): domain Eukaryota; kingdom Metazoa; phylum Arthropoda; class Malacostraca; order Decapoda; family Palaemonidae; genus Palaemon; species Palaemon carinicauda. The sequence continues at coordinate 27,571,291 of NC_090736.1, forward strand.
AGTAAACACGCTGATAACAGGAGGAGAACAGCAGGGCATTCATACGTCAAAGCCAATCTGTTCTACGTGACTGCAGTCTGGTGCTTCACTTATGGCAGGCCTGGCAAATTGTCCCCGTGGCTGCAAGGCTGCTTTTGTTTATATTAATGCATTTCTAAATTTTCACAATAAGAATAAGAGATGGCAGATTTTTTCTTGACTACAAACTATCTCACTGACCAGCTTCATCAACCATATTTAACAATTTACCTATTCTACTGATCTCCTTTATATATATATATATATATATGTATATATATATATATATATATATATATAGATAGATAGATAGATAGATAGATAGATAGATAGATAGATAGATACTGTAAGAGAGAGAGAGAGAGAGAGAGAGAGAGAGAGAAAGAGAGAGAGAGAGAGAAGAAGAAGAAGAAGTGTATAGGTTAGCTGTTTGTGTCTTCATTCATAAAGTGGATATACTGCTGGAGTTTCTAGTACCTACGTCATACTACAGTAGAGTATCAATGAATGGGAGGGCCTTCAGTAATGACGTCTACATAGTCTCTTTCTGGGTGCATCTAAATTTATTTAAGTTACCCTTTCAATTTCTTAGAATTACTCTGGTAATTGCCTTTAATATTCACATTAGACATTATTGCATATTTTTACCGATTAGGCTGTGGCTTCAAATACCTATTTCCAACATATGACCCATATCCGATATTTTGGTGGGATTTTATCAGCGATAATCAATTGGACACGGCCAAGAAATGCATAGTAGTTCCTTTCTAATTGTTCCTGGAATTCTATCCTAAAATATGTTCAGAGTGACGATCATCATCATCATCTGCTCCCTAAAGGGCCTGGGATTGATTTCGGCAGTTATCTCTATCTGGAGCTTTTAATTCAATACTTCTCCATTCATCATTTCTCACTTAACGCCTCATAGTCCTCAATATATGAAGATTATTTATTATTAGTCTACTTTTTTGCTCTTAAAATTAGGGGTTTGTTTCGAATCTGTGTAGGAGGTAAGAAAGATAATACTAAAGTTCAAAGTTTATTTCCCAGAAAGAAGAATATTAGGATGAAAGAAGATATTTTTTTTTTTTCATTATTATTCGTATGAAAGTACCATAAGAGGTTAAAAACAAATTAGAAAGGGGATTTGCGATGAACGATAAAAGGAAGAGAGGTAATGCATAGTATATTCATTAAGAAAGTTGTAACATGTTATGACGAAAGAATATTATATCGTATAAAGAATTATATAGTTATATAATTATTCATAGAGTTTTATCATTGTGCTTTGTTAAAAGCGATATAGGATCCCATGATTGTAGAAATGTGATGTAACTGTATAATTTTTAATCGTAAGTCTGCTAATTATGATGCGACATAGGTATTTGTAAAATCTATTTTTTCTCCATTCGTGGATAGATCTTTGTCTAATGCTCAGACTGTCGTAGTTTTACTTTAGGTATATGTGGACATGAGTCATGGTATAACAATGAAGCAATCTCCTATAGATTTAGTAGATTTCAGAACAAAGACATCAGAAGAATATTGGGAGTTAAATGGCATGACAGGATTACAAATTAAACTAAGAGAAATTACTCGAGTACCATATGTGAACGAGATCATGATGAGGGGTAAATGGAGATGGTTTGGGCATGCTTTTTGCACTCCACAAGAGAGATTAGTTCACCAAACGTTTAGCTGAGTTCCACAGGGCGCTAGAAAAGTTGGAAAACTCAGGCCTACATGACTAAGGACTATAAAGCGTGACGTAGGTGATAATGAATGGAGAACTATTGAATTAAAAGCGCCAGTTGGAGACGACTGGCGAAAACTAACCGAGGCGCATTGCGTCAATAGGCGTAGAACGAGTTGAGGAATATATATATATATATATATATATACATACATACATACATATATATATATATATATATATATATTTATATATATATATATATATATATACATATATGTATATATATATATATATATATATATTACTTCCCCTCACATGCTATTGATTATATATCAAACTTCCGTTTATAACCAGACATAGATCGATTCCATAAACACAGCAAACTGTACCTCACAAAAATGTATTTTACTTCACAACGTAAAATATTCTGGCTAGGAAATATATTTGGTATGCCTCTGAAGCATGAAGTGGAATTCGTTATTGAAGTTCAAAACTTCTCCAATTATTTCTCGTCAGTAAAATACAAGTTTACTTTTCAGTAGATTCTGAGTAGGCTAATGTTAGACTGAAGTCTGGTTAAATCTTGTCTTATTTCTAACCGAAAAGTTTAATTTTGGTTTAACTATTGGATGAGATTGTCAATCATAATTTATAAGACATGTTTGGTATTTGAAAGTTTGTAACGTTGTGAGGGATAATCTTAGAACAATCTAACTACTACGCTTTTGTTAAGACCTTGCCAAGAAAATTTACATCAATACCATCACTAAACTTTTTTATGAGAGACTTGAAGAAAATTGTGAAGTAAACTTAACAGTAGATTGTTTACAAAAGAGATTTCCTTGAAAACAGATGAATTGCTTCCTAAAGAAACTTTAAGAAAACTATGCCGTAACATTACCAATAAATTGTTTGTAGTACACTTTTGAAAATTTGCGGTAAAAAACCGTAAAATCCTTAAATAAGTGTTGCCAGGCATTTGCCATTTTAAAGAGGGATATATTGACGCAAAGGAGTGATATAACAGTCACCAACCGTATAAGATAATAAGAAAATAGGGTAAAATTCCGGCTGCCTGTATTTTACTGAAATGTGGCTGAGAACAGTATATTCTTACTAAGTATTCCAGACTAAAATTACAGTTTTTTTTTTTTTTTTTTTTTTTTTTTTTTGTATAGACGTTGTCTTAGCCTTTTCTTAGAAATCTTGTAGTAACCCAGCCACTCGGCTGTAAAAGAATTGCTATTTCTATAGAAAAATTGCATGAAACAGGAGTTACTAAGCATATCTCGAAGCGTCAGAAAATAATGTTAAATAAGATCTTATGTCAAAATCTTTTGAAGCTTCTGTAATTCCTCCATTACAACATTTGCAACGAACGACAAAAATAACCTGGGATGTTTGTTTTAAACGTTGCTATGGTTGGGAGGTGGGCGTGTCCATAGAACTGGGTATAGTGCAATAGAAAACGGGATTGAAATTCCAGTTTTCTATGCGTCTGATTGGGGGAAACTACCCTTGTACCAGAGAACTTTTTTATGGAATTTTATGCTACACCTGACCACTAAACTCATTCAAGAAAAAAATTTCTTGAAAAAAAAAAAATGCCACTAAAATCTTTACTCGAGCGTCATATGTGGATGAAATCCTGAAGAGGGGTAGATGAAGATGGTTTAGGCAGGCTCTTCACACTCCCCAAGAGAGCTTAGTTCACTAAACGCTCACTTGGGCTTCACAAAGCACTAAAAGAGTTGGAAGACCCAGGCTTACATGGCTGCAGACTATGAAGCGTGAAGTATTAGATGATGAATGGAGAAGCATTGAATTAAAAGCTCAAGATATAGACGACTGGCAAAATCTAACTGAGGCCCTTTGTGTCAATAGGCGTAGGAGGAGATGATGATGAAATTCTTCAAAACAGAGAATTTTCCAAGAACATTTTCAGCAGCCTGATCACCGAACTCAATACAGAAGTAAATTTTCTGGGAACATTGTTGCTGCAACCTGATCACATAAGTAACTGGAGGGGCACTCAGTAGAGTGCAGACCTCTGCCGCGGCAGTTATTTCTCTACCTTTAGTTCGACCTTGCCCTTGACCTTTGACCTTAATATGTATTAATTGGTGTGAATTTTCATACAACCAAATAGGAACTAGGTTTGAAGTCTCTGTGACAATGATGTCCAGACTTATGGCTCATTACGTGGATTGGATATTTTGCTTCACCGTGACCTTGACCTTTGACCTTGACCTTCCACAATTTAATAACTTCCAACTTTTTGCATAACACTTTATCCTTGAAAGTTTCATTACTTTATGATTGACATTGTGGCTAGGAAGGTGTTCTCAAAAAAATACACACACACGCAACACAAATGGGGCGAAAACATAACCTCCTTCCAACCTCGTTGGTGGAGGTAATTATAGAAGAGAATTTTATGGATGTATTTTGCAGCAACTTGGCTCATGACTTATTAATCAAGTCCCTGCGTGGCAATCTGTTGGACGTGGGTTGGAGACCCTCTCAAGCTCGTTAATTTCTAGTAGCGTCTGGAACCTTAGCATCCTTGTGAGTTAGCGATGGGGGGTTTTGGGAAGGATAATTGTCTACCTGAAGAGTCATTAGTAGCCAATGTCTGGTCCTCATTGGTCCTAGTTGAACAAAACTATATATAGTCCGTCTCTAGTACATTGTCCTGCCCCTTTCCTCTGCCATCAATGAGTGACCTTTAAAGCTTTGCAACATTGCAGCAATGTTGTCTTTATACTTATCATAAAAGAGGTTTTCTGTATTTTTGTAGCGACCCGTTCACTAAACTCGATATTGAAGAGAACTTTTCAGGATATTTTGCAAAATCTTTGTCACGAAACTCATAAAAAACGAATGATACAAGAAATAATGTGATTAGGGTAATAAGATATTCTAAAAGTAGAAATTTCAAGGAAATTTTTTAAGCCAGCTCTGCAGTGATTTGTTTTTTGGAGAAGAGAGGAAGACTGGTATCGACATGTTTATACTCTATAATAGAGATAGTATTGATTATACCTGT
>NC_090736.1:27578553-27583553 GCF_036898095.1 Palaemon carinicauda
AATTCTTTTCTTAATCCGATGGTTTGAGTCTTTTGAACGATTCAATTTCCATGTAAGGATACCAGAACGAGGGTTACCTGAAGATAAACTGGTTAGAATGAATATAAACTTTTAATGGAGATGTATTTAAATAATTATAAGAGCTAGAGAGAGAGAGAGAGAGAGAGAGAGAGAGAGAGAGAGAGAGTTTGTGATTTATCTTTTCTCAGTATCGAAAATTAACGTCAAAACAGTTTACTTGCTGCCAACTCAAGAACCCGTGTTTTATGAAAGGTAATGACAATCTAAAACAAACAAACGTCACAATGGTAATGGGCTAAAAGTATTTACGGACAGAATTTCGTTCTAATAGTCTTGATATTAATTTTGAAAAGGCTTGGAAAGTCATGTCTGGGAGCGAATCCACGGGAATGAAGTGTATCAGTCTTGTTTTCAGAACCAATACCATTCATCAGGTCTGTCAATTTACTGAGGGAAAGGAGTACCCACGGACAGGCTATGGACACATAATTTTCATAGACAATCCGACGCTATATCCGCTAACAGGATTGCTAGGATTTTCTGCTGTTCTCACATCGTCTTATTACAACTGCAGTTTTTATCAGCTCCGTTAATGAGGCTTATAGTATGTTTGTGTGTGTATCACCTGTCAGGAGTGACTGAGAGACGAGACGAATGCAACTAACTTTATTTGGACGGACATATGTTTATATACACAACCCATTCCTGTCAAGAACGGCACAAAAAGTCAAACACAATGATGCAAGAACATACAGCATAAACAGGTTATCAGTGCAAGGAGAGAACGATAACAATAATATATTTAAAAAAGAAAGAGAAAAATACCGTTACAGTGTATGAGTGTGTGTGATACACGTGCGGTACATTCGTGGTTCTGGTACGCTTGCACCTTACTTTCGTAAAATTTGTTAATTTATATGTTTATTAATTTTCTTGCTTTAACTAAACAAAAGTTGTGAAGGACAGGTTGTGTCAGACATGATATCACTTCCAAAGATGGCAGGTGTTACCCGCTTATTACTTAATTTGCCGTAACATAACACCTGGAGAGGATTACCCTAGAATCAAATGAATCTAAGTTTATACACTAAGTAAATTTTAGATACCAGACAATACTCATACCAACTTTTTCAGCCTCTCAATATATATATATATATATATATATATATATACTCGGTAAATCTATAATACTCTCGGAAATCATTTAATTTAAAGAGATGAAGCAACCATAATTCTACATTTCATTTCCACTTCATTTTGAAGTTGTTCCAATACTTTAAAGAAGTATCGTCTGCCTCATTACTTCAGCCGAATACGAAAATAGAACTTGCTGAAATTTACTTCCTTTTATTATCCTTTTAATGCTCCCATATATATATATATATATATATGTATGTGTGTGTGTGTGTGTGTGTGTATATATATATATATATATATATCATCAAACACTTGCTTTTTATTATATAGGGAAGATTATTATTATTATTATTATTATTATTATTATTATTAGTAGTAGTAGTAGTAGTAGTAGTAGTAGTAGTAGTCTGGAGTTTGTAATGACATTTAGGGTACCGAAACTTGTACGAAACTAACTGTAAGCACGCAAGTAATCCAAAACATTGATAAGAAAGAGCGTTGATGAATTAGAGAACTCAAAAGAAAATGTACCTTATGAGGGATGAATTCAAAATTCAGTGTGCCAACGTTTGCTCAAATTTGAATAGCCAGATAATATTCGCCGATGAATTTCTGATATGTTTTTATTGTGAATAAATTGTAGCCGTTAAAGCCATATAAGGTTTTTTCTTTTTTAAGATTGGGAGTCTTATTCGATGTAAGAACTTTCTCCTGTTTGCTTCATAAAGAAAAGATCCTGATTTCATGTGTGAAAAATACGAAAGTTTCTAGGCTATTGTTCAAATTAGCAGCAAACAGTTTACAAAAACATCCTAAAGATTACTGGAGGTTTAGGCGTAAATGAAAGAGTATGCGGTCAACAATAGGGATATCACAACGAAGGAGAACATCACTAAAGTCCGGCTCAAGTTAGACTTGGTCTATGAGAACAGGCATTATGAGGAGCTGGTGAAATAAGTTGTGGTGCCCTGGTGGTAGCGTCCTTGCAGGGTGATTGCCAGACTGGGGTTCGAGTCCCACTCAAACTTGTTAGTTCCTTTGGTCGCTACAACCTCTCCATACTTGTGAGCTAAGGATGGAGGCTTTGGCTGGTCCTAGCTTGAGTGGGGTGGGGATGATTAGGCGCTGTTCAAATGAAATATGTTCAGTCTTTAGGTCTTGCTTGATATGGCAATGTCAGTGTCCCTTATCTCTGCCATTCATGATCAGCCTTTAAACCTTTAAATGTAAAAATAACGATAAATGGCTTGTTTTAGGCCTTTCTGTACATTTATTATAGATCGAAGGTATAATTAACTTTATCAGTTATTCATTCATCAAAGCTGAGTTAATCAGAAATGCTGTTTTCAATTCTATCATTAGAATATGATCAATGTCCTTCAGCTGTTAACATGACTATAACAAAAAAAAAAAAAAAAAAAAAAAATCACAATAGTATTTATCAGTAATAACTATTTCAGAGTAAATATGAAAGACAGATTTCAATGTTTATAATTTTTTTCAACACTTTCCATAAAACATTAAATATGAATTTATATTGAATAACTCATAACCACACTCTCTCTCTCTCTCTCTCTCTCTCTCTCTCTCTCTCTCTCTCTCCGACTACTGCAATAATTCATAAAAAAAGTAAACATCTCATAAACAGCAAAAGAGCTTGGCACTCAAGCAACTTCCCGAAGGAAAGAGAAATTAGAGTATACGAGGTCCTCTTTTCTTTCCTACGTCCCACCCAAAGTTTGACTAAAATAAGTCACCCAATCCCCTCCAACCGGACATGTCCCTCCACTTTGTACCACGGGGTTCAGGCAGAAAAAATTCCACCCACAATGTTGCCACAAGAGAGACATCATACATTGCCCTTCTCTCTCTCTCTCTCTCTCTCTCTCTCTCTCTCTCTCTCTCTCTGTATATTTTAGTAGCTTAAGAGGTTATTTCATTATAATACGTCAACATATAAATTGATAAGACTCAATACCCTTATAGTGTTCATATCATTGTGATTGAATAATATTAGCAAGGATAGCAAGGGGAGCCATACGTTGTTGATGATAACCTCCTCCCTCCCTCCCTCCCCCCCACCTCCAGTAAGACACAGTCAAATAACATGCCTCAAAAGAGGAATATATATATATATATATATATATATATATATATATATACATAAAACATATTTCTGTTAGAAAATCAAGACAACGGACTAATGATAAGCATAGAATATGTATCAAGCCGTGAAACCAGAAATGAAAACTTGAATGGAGTTAATACTTTCGTCGAATGACGCCATCGGACTCCCAGTGGAAATAACAACACAGATAGATCGTATATATTCGATCTTATATATATATATATATATATATGTGTGTGTGTGTGTGTGTGTGTGTTTGTGTGTATAGCTGTACATTTATCCATCACCCACAAGAACATACATATACACTCACACGCACAAACACACACACTCATATATATATATATATATATATTACGCACATATATATATATATATATATATGCGTATGTGTGCATATATGTATGGTTGTGATACCCTAAAAATTGAATTTCGTGATTACATATTTAAGAAAATCCATCTTCACTCTCCTCAAGAATAGAATTTTACTTTTCATACAATATGAAAAACTAGTACTACGAAGATTAAACATTTCTAAGATTAATAGATTAACTTTATCAAAACTAAAAATAATTTGCTATTGATCACATTAATTTTCGTAAGAAATAAAATATTGAGAAATAAGTTGACTAGAAGAATTTAGTGGTTTTTGTCAGTATTTACATTTGAATGCATTGCTCAGAACTGGAAATGAAAAGCGTTTTTGTGGAGGAGCGGGAAGCTGAACTGACGTGAAAGGATTAATCTCCATTGCAGCATATAAAGAATCTGTTTTTCGTTTTAATTCTCGGGAGGCAAAAGGACATTCAGCCCATATTCAATGGGATTTCCAGATAAAAGTGAAAATGTGAAACCTTGAGCCATAGAACAAATTGCACTCAAGCACTGGAATTTTTTAAACACAAATGTAGCTTACCTATTATGGTTGCCATAAGCATCCAGTGGTTTCTGGACCGATAACATTCACCCATTTTCTTTTTTAATTAGTCTTATTGAAAGGTAGGTCAGATATCTAGCTGAATACAAAACAATTGTTAATAGCTCCTCTCTCTCTCTCTCTCTCTCTCTCTCTCTCTCTCTCTCTCTCCAAGAGATTAGAACTGACAGTATTTGAAGACAAGTGATGCCAGAGTAACTCATAATATTTTTTAAATCATGTGGATTATTTTTATCATTATTCATCAAAGACACTGCTAAGTAGAATCATTCCTTCATCTGACAGACATCTGTTGCGTAATCTATAACCCTAATTTTGCAACGATAATTTCGTAACTTTATGTATCTATATGGTTAACCCATTTTCTTCTTTATCCCCATAACTTTAATCCATACTTGTTAGACCCCTAATTTCTTCGAATATGGGCTAGAGAAGTGGATTAAAACATCTGGATATTCCTCGATATCTCTAACATTCACTTAAAGAGAATATTTTTTTCAGAAACTGGAATGATGAATCAATGAGCTCAAAGGAATAGAATCGTGTGCTGAACACACAAACATACGAACATATTATTATTATTATTATTATTATTATTATTATTATTATTATTATTATTATTATTATTATTATTATTATTTTTATTATCATTAGCTAGAAAAGCATTATGTTATAAGCTTAAGGGCTTCAACAGGGAAATTAGCCCAGAAAGAAGATGAAATAAGGAGACAAATAGATTAGTGTGCCTGACTGTACCATCAAGCAAGAAAGCTTTAA